>NC_090653.1:31996701-32049201 GCF_040937935.1 Hyperolius riggenbachi | reverse complement strand
CCCAACGCTATGTGTGTGTATCTGTGTGTGTGTGTGTGTGTGTGTGTGTGTGTGTGTGTGTGTGTGTTAATTGAGGTGTAGGATGGGTGTGAAACTAAGTAAGGAAAGAACAGAGTGGGTAAAAAAAAGGAAGAAAGGGAGTGAATAAGCAAGGAACAAGGTGGATAGCATAGAGATTAAGAAAGCGTATAGAAAGAATAGGGTAGTTGGAGGAGTGAGTAAAAATGGAAAAGAGTGGGTGCAGGAAATAGTAAGGAAGGAATAGAGTGGGTGGAGGAGAGAGTAGAGAAGGAATAAAGTGGGTGGAGGAAAGAGTAAGGAAGGAATAGAGTGGGTGGAGGAGAGAGTAGAGACGGAATGAAGTGGATGGAGGAAAGAGTAAGAAAGAAATAGAGTGCATAGAGGCGAGAGTAATGAAGGAATAGAGTAGGTGAAGGAGAGAGTGATGAAGGAATAGAGTAGGTGGAGCAGAGAGTAATGAAGGAATAGAGTAGGTGGAGGAGAGAGTAATGAAGTAACAGGGGGGACGGAGGAGTGAGTAAGGAAGAATAGAGTGGGTGGAGGAGTGAGTACTGAAGAATACAGTCGGTAGAGGAGAGAGTAAGGAAGGAATAGGGGAATAAAGTGGGTGGAGGAGAGAGTAGAGCAGGAATTGAATGGGTAGAGGAGAGAGTAGAGAAGGAATGGAGCGGGTGGAGGAGAGAGTGATGAAGGAATAGAGTGGGTGGAGCGGAGAGTAATGAAGGAATAGAGTGGGTGGAGGAGAGAGTAGAAAAGGAGTGGAGTGGGTGGAAGGAGGAGTGAGTAAGGAAGAATAGAGTGAGGTGGATGGAGGTGCGAGTAAGGAAGAATAGAGTGGGTGGAGGAGAGAGTAAGGAATGAATAGGGGAATAGAGTGGGTGGAGGAGAGAGTAGAGAAGGAATGGAGTGGGTGGAGGAGAGAGTAGAGAAGGAATATATTGGGTGAAGGAGAGAGTAGAGAAGGAACGGAGTGGGTGGAGGAGAGAGTAGAGAAGGAATGGAGTGGGTAGAGGGGAGAGTAGAGAAGGAATGGAGTGGGTGGAGGAGAGAGTAGAGAAGGAATGGAGTGGGTGGAGCAGAGAGTAGAGAAGGAACGGAGTGGGTGGAGAAGAAAGTAGTGAAGGAACGGAGTGGGTGGAGGAGAGAGAAGAAAAGGAATAGAGGGGTGGAGGAGAGAGAAGAGAAGGAATGGAGTGGTGGCGGAGAGAGTAGAGAAGGAATAGAGGGGTGGAGGAGAGAGTAGAGAAGGAACGGAGTGGGTGGAGGAGAGAATAGAGAAGAAACGGAGTGGGTGGAGGAGAGAGAAGAGAAGGAATAGAGGGGTGGAGGAGAGAGTAGAGAAGGAACGGAGTGGGTGGAAGAGAGAGTAGAGAAGGAATGGAGTGGCTGGAGGAGAGAGTAGAGAAGGAATGGAGGGGTGTAGGAGAGAGTAGAGAAGGAATGGAGTGGGTGGTGGAGAGAGTAGAGAAGGAATAGAGGGGTGGAGGAGAGAGTAGAGAATGAATGGAGTGGGTGGAGGAGAGAGTAGAGAAGGAATAGAGGGGTGGAGGAGAGAGTAGAGAAGGAACGGAGTGGCTGGAGGAGAGAGTAGAGAAGGAATGGAGGGGTGTAGGAGAGAGTAGAGAAGGAATGGAGTGGGTGGCGGAGAGAGTAGAGAAGGAATAGAGGGGTGGAGGAGAGAGTAGAGAAGGAATGGAGTGGGTGGAGGAGAGAGTAGAGAAGGAATGGAGTTGGTGGAGGAGAGAGTAGAGAAGGAATGGAGGGGTGGAGGAGAGAGTAGAGAAGGAATGGAGTGGGTGGAGGAGAGAGTAGAGAAGGAATGGAGTGGGTGGAGGAGAGAGGAGAGAAGGAATGGAGGGGTGGAGGAGAGAGTAGAGAAGGAATGGAGTGGGTGGAGGAGAGAGTAGAGAAGGAATGGAGATGGTGGAGGAGAGAGTAGAGAAGGAATGGAGGGGTGGAGAAGAGAGTAGAGAAGGAATGAAGGGGTGGAGGAGAGAGTAGAGAAGGAATGGAGTGGGTAGATGAGATAGGATAGAAGGAATAGAGTGGGTGGAGGAGAGAGTAGAGAAGGAATGGAGTGGGTGGAGGAGAGAAGGAATAGAGTGGGTGGAGGAGAGAGTAGAGAAGGAATGGAATGGGTGGAGGAGAGAATAGAGAAGGAATGAAGTGGCTGGAGGAGAGAGTAGAGAAGGAATGGAGTGGGTAGAGGAGAGAGTAGAGAAGGAATGGAGTGGGTAGAGGAGAGAGTAGAGAAGGAATGGAGTGGGTGGAGGAGAGAGTAGAGAAGGAATGAAGTGGGTAGAGGAGAGAGTAGAGAAGGAATGGAGTGGGTAGAGGGGAGAGTAGAGAAGGAATGGAGTGGGTGGAGGAGAGAGTAGAGAAGGAATGGAGTGGGTGGAGCAGAGAGTAGAGAAGGAATGGAGTGGGTGGAGGAGAGAGTAGAGAAGGAATGGAGTGGATGGAGGAAAGAGTAGAGAAGGAATGGAGTGGGTGGAGGAGAGAGTAGAGAAGGAATGGAGTGGGTGGAGGAGAGAGTAGAGAAGGAATGGAGTGGGTGGAGGAGAGAGTAGAGAAAGAATGGAGTGGGTGGAGGAGAGAGTCGAGAAGGAATGGAGTGGGTGGAGGAGAGAGTAGAGAAGGAATGGAGGGGTGTAGGAGAGAGTAGAGAAGGAATGGAGGGGTGTAGGAGAGAGTAGAGAAGGAATAGAGTGGGTGGAGGAGAGAGTCGAGAAGGAATGGAGTGGGTGGAGGAGAGAGTCGAGAAGGAATGGAGTGGGTGGAGGAGAGAGTAGAGAAGGAATGGAGTGGGTGGAGGAGAGAGGAGAGAAGGAATGGAGTGGGTGGAGGAGAGAGGAGAGAAGGAATGGAGTGGGTGGAGGAGAGAGGAGAGAAGGAATGGAGTGGGTGGAGGAGAGAGTAGAGCAGGAATGGAGTGGGTGGAGGAGAGAGTAGAGAAGGAATGGAGTGGGTGGAGGAGAGAGGAGAGAAGGAATGGAGTGGGTGGAGGAGAGAGTCGAGAAGGAATGGAGTGGGTGGAGGAGAGAGGAGAGAAGGAATGGAGTGGGTGGAGGAGAGAGTAGAGAAGGAATGGAGTGGGTGGAGGAGAGAGTCGAGAAGGAATGGAGTGGGTGAAGGACTAGAATGGTAAAATCGGAGCTGCAGAATGAAACATTACGGCTCTACATTCACCGCCGCTGCTTTTACTTGTACAGGATAATTATTGTAATTAACCCATCAGCTGAAAAGTCCTGATCCGTTTCACCAATCAGAAGCAGCGAGCAGAGCCAGCGGCATTAACCCTTCAGCAGCAGGGCTGAACCTCGGGGCACGCAGGGACATCACCAGAGAGGGGGTGGAGGAGGGGACCCCGTATGTGGCGGGATGCTGGTCAGGCTGTCTCTGGACGATGCTGGATTCTGGGGTGTGAATGATGAGATGTGAGGCGGCACACACTGCAATTAAAATGAATTCCTTCCATCTGTTTAAGCACGGAGGAGATGGAGTATTTCACACGCGTTGCCTGCTGAAGTGCTATTGTGCTTCGCTCTGTCTCATCCGCCACATTGCTGTCATTGAGAGAATAGCGCGTTCTGTTAAAGAGGACCTGTCCCCACAGTCACACTTTGTACGTCTACAGATGGAGCTCTTGTCAGCATTTAATAAATCTTATTATTAGTATTTGGGTTACACACCGCTTTCCTGCTGCTAACATTCTGCTCCTTATTCATATATAATTACATATAACCTGTTTTGCACGGTATTAATAAATAGTTTGCACATATAAGGGCAAGAGACATTACACACAACTGCATAGCTACCATTATCCAAAATATACATATGATATACCTGGAGACAGCCAATGAGATGCAACTAATTGCAGCTTACATGCAAATTTAAAGGACAACTAAAGTGAGAGGGATATGGAGGTTGACATATTTATTTCCTTTTAAGCAACACCAGTTGCCTGGCATCCAGCTGATCCTCTGCCTCTAATCCTTTTAGCCAGAGACCCCGAACAAGCGCTAGTCTGGTTTAGGGAACCCAGTAAGGAAGCCTTTTTTGGAAATTCCGCTAATGTGATTGGGTGGCATGCACCCTCTCGAACTGCTTGGTTTCAGATAGGTTGTCAATTTCTCCGTTCCCTACAAAAATGTGTAAACCATTTTATGGACAACTGTCCCACCGTTTTTTTTTCTTAGTTAGAAGTTAGTTAGTTCTCTTCCATGAGGATACCTCAAAACGGTGGAAGAGTAGTATGGAACACTCTGCGCGCAAACTGTTTTTGGAAGCCAACATCCTCCATTTGGTTGCATCTGTTTTGAATGCAAGTTGTGTAACCTGACTATAACTAGGCTCTGCACATCCATGCAGTTGGTCATTCAGATGCAGCCTGTCCTGGGAAGCGCTGCCACCTCCTCCTGCTGTATAGAAAACTATGCCCACCCTATTCAGCCAAAACACTTTGTGCTTTAAAGAGACTCCGTAACAAAAATTGCATCCTGTTTTTTATCATCCTACAAGTTCAAAAAGCTATTCTAATGTGTTCTGGCTTACTGCAGCACTTTATACTATCACTGTCTCTGTAATAAATCAATGTATCTTTCCCCTGTCAGACTTGTCGGTCTGTGTCTGGAAGGCTGCCAAGTTCTTCAGTGTTGTGGTTCTGTGATGCATCTCCCCCCTCCAGGCCCCTCTCTGCACACTGCCTGTGTATTATTTAGATTAGAGCAGCTTCTCTCTTATCTTTTACAAGCTGGATAAATCGTCCTCTGAGCTGGCTGGGCTTTCACATACTGAAGAATTACAGACAAGGGCAAAGCTGTTTGCAGCAAGAAACGAGCAGCCTGAAACTTCAGTGCATAAAAACAGGGGGAAAGAAACACACAAGTGATCTCTTGAGATTCAAAAGGAAGGGTGTATACAGCCTGCTTGTGTATGGATGTATTTTCTATGTGTGGACATACTGTACATCAACCTACTTCCTGTTTTGGTGGCCATTTTGTTTGTTTATAAACAATTTTTTTAAAACTGTTTTAAACCACTTTTAATGTGGCGAGGAGCGGCGAAATTGTGTCAGAGGGTAATAGGAGATGTCCCCTAACACACTGGTATGTTTACTTATGTGCGATTTTAACAATACAGATTCTCTTTAAGAGGGCGCTGTAATTGGAGAACTGCTCCCTATGAGGTTTCCTGCTGGGTCCCCTAAACTAGACTAGTGCCCCTGAACAAGCATGCTGCAGATTTGTGGTTTTTGACATTATTGTCAGATCTGACAAGATTAGCTTCATGCTTGTTTCTGGTGTGATTCAGTCACTACTGCAGCCAAACAGATCAGCAGTGCTGCCAGGCAACTGGTATTGTTTAAAAGGAAATAATTATGGCAGCCTCCGTATTCTCACTTCGGGTGTCCTTCAATGCAGTCAGTATGCAGCCTGGAACTAGGCCAATCAAATGCACTTTGACTGGCCTATTTCCACACTGCATGAAATTTGCATGCAGCTAGAGATCATTAGCATTTCATTGACTAAATTTATCAAGTCTCCTTTAAAGTCTTAAGGCTCATACACACATCAGATAAAAGTCTTTGGAAAATGAAAGATCACAGACCAATTTTACCCCCTTCCATGTAGTATGAGAGCCATACTCCACACAGTCTATTCTATGGAGCCGAACTCCCCATCAGACAGAAATCTTTGCAAGATGCTGAACACACAGATGCTGTACACATTCAAAAGATCATTACCTGCAAAAGATCTGTTCCTGCCAAAGATCCGTTCCTGCAAAATGCATTCATAGGCTATGAGATCTGCAGATCATCATACACACATGATTTAACTGACATTCATCTGCAGATCTGAAAATCCATCCTGGTGGATCTGATCTGCAGATGAATGTCTGTTAAACAAGGTGTGTATGATGATCTGCAGATCTCCTAGACTATGAATGCATTTTGCAGGAACAGATCTTGTGCAGATACTGATCTTTTGTGTCTGTACAGCATCTGTGTGTTTAGCATCTTGCAAAGATTTTTTCCTGATGTGGAGTTCAGCTCCATAGAAAATACTGTGTAGAGTATGGCTCTCATACTACATGAAGGGTGGTAAGATTGGTTTGTGATCTTTCATTTTCCAAAGACTATAGTCTGATGTGTGTATGTGGCCTTTACTCTGGGATGTTTTAAAAATGAATCTCCCCCACTAGAAGTAAGAGGGATGTGGAGGCTGACCTATTTATTTCCTTCTAAACAATGCACATGGCCTGGCTGTCCTGCTGATCCTCTGCCTCTGGGGGGCAGCTGAACATATAAGAGGAGTTGCCACATAGGAAATAGGAGGCTCAAAATGACTAGCAACACATGACAAAGGAAAACTGATGCCCTAGGAAGCTGTTTGTGAAAGAGAGGGGCTGCTGTACATGGGTGATAAACATGGAAGAGGGGGCTGCACATGGAATGGGAGGTGGCTGCTGTACATGGATGATACACATGGAAGAGGGGGCTGCACATGGAATGAGAGGGGCTGCTGTACATGGATGGTACACATGGGAAGGGGTCTGCACATGGAATGGGAGGGGCTGCTGTACATAGATGGTACACATGGAAGAGGGGGCTGCACATGGAGTGGGAGGGGCTACTGTACATGGATGGTACACATGGGAGAGGGGGCTGCACATGGAATGGGAGGAGCTGCTGTACATGGATGGTACACATGGGAGAGGGGGCTGCACATGGAATGGGAGGGGGGATACAGTACATGGGTGATACACATGGGAGAGGGGTCTGCACATGGAATGGGAGGAGCTGCTGTACATGGATGGTACACATGGGGAGGGGTCTGCACATGGAATGGGAGGGGCTGCTGTACATGGATGGTACACATGGGAGAGGGGTCTGCACATGGAATGGGAGGGGCTGCTGTACATGGATGGTACACATGGGAGAGGAGGCTGCACATGGAATGGGAGGGGGTTGCTGTACATGGATGTTACACATGGGAGAGGGGGCTGCACATGGAATGGGAGGGGCTGCTGTACATGGATGGTACACATGGAAGAGGGGGCTGCACATGGAATGGGAGGGGCTGCTGTACATGGATGATACACATGGAAGAGGGGGCTGCTGTACATGGATGGTACACATGGGAGAGGGGGCTGCACGTGGAATGGGAGGGGGGCTGCTGTACATGGATGATACACATGGAAGAGGGGGCTGCACATGGAATGGGAGGGGGGCTGCTGTACATGGATGATACACATGGAAGAGGGGGCTGCACATGGAATGGGAGGGGGCTGCAGTACATGGATGATACACATGGAAGAGGGAGCTGCACATGGAATGGGAGGGGCTGCTGTACGTGGACGATACACATGGAAGAGGGGGCGGCACATGGAATGGGAGGTGGCTGCTGTACATGGATGATACACATGGAAGAGGGGGCTGCACATGGAATGGGAGGAGCTGCTGTACATGGATGGTACACATGGAAGAGGGGGCTGCACATGGAATGGCAGGAGGGCTGTTGTACATGGATGATACACATGGAAGAGGGGCTGCACATGGAATGGGAGGGGCTGCTGTACGTGGATGATACACATGGAAGAGGGGGCGGCACATGGAATGGGAGGAGCACTACTGTACATAAAAGAGAAGCTACAACATACTTTGCCTAGAAGCATGTTTTGTGGCACTAGACAACTTATTCCTCTTTTTGCTTTCTGGTTTCTGAAAAGTTTTGAATTGATAATGTTTATAAACATAAACCCAGGAGAGCAGTTTATGGAATTAGAAGCAGCGAGGTTGGTTCTATGGACTGTGGGGTGATGTGTGTTTGCCTGAAGTCTGGTGTCTCTGATAACCGTACGGATCCCTTCCTGTGTCCCGCAGGTGCACCCGCTGTTAGTACGAGAACGGAGAAGCGATTCAGCCAGAACCAAATTCCTGAGGCGGACAGTCAGCGTCCCCGTGGAGGGGAAGCATCCCGACGAACACGGTACTGATTACCTTTTCTTACGTGTTACCTGTAATGAGTTATGACTGTGGGGTGGCGCATGGGACAAGTACGGGTTCTCAGATCACCGTCATCAACAAGTGTGAGCGGACAACCTGAAGAGAAATGCAGCTGTTGCCATGGAGGGCGGTCCAACTCCAGTCCACAAGAGCTGAGGTCCTCACACGTTTTTGGCACAGCTGAAATGTATTGATGAGATTCGGTCTGGGAGGGTTCGGGTTATTGAGACCACATTTCTCTGTTTCTCTGTCTATCCTAAACACTGTAATGGATATGGTCTTTAAAGACTGGAGTTGGACAGCCCTGGCCTAAAGCAACCAATCAGGGACCATCTGCTAAATTAAACAAGGATCCCGATTTCCAGTGATGTCAGCAGGCAGCTAGGACTTCCAGGACAGTGGGCGTGACTATGGTGGGGGGGGAGGGCGGGCCTCCTGCTGGGATCCAGAGTTGTTTGGGCCCCCAACTGCGGGCATTTTTCTCTGGGGGGAGAGGGGAAGGCGGGGCCACGAGCTTGAAGTCAGGTGACTCGGGGTCTTCGGGATGGCTTTGAGGGACAAGGCAGTGCAGGTAACTATAACTTTCTTTTACAAGAAGGCTGCTGGCTTTTACATTTAGGCTTGAGATCAACTTTAAAGGTCACTTGAAGAGTGAGAGGGATATGGAGGCTGACCTTTATTATCTTTTAAACAATACCAGTTGTTGCCTGGCTGGCCTGCTTAGCCTCTGCCTTCAATACTATTAACCATAGACCCTGAACAAACCTGCAGATCAACGGTTTCTGACTGAAGTCTGACTGGATTTGCTGCATGCTTGTTTCAGGTGTGTGATTCAGGCACTACTGAAGCCAGACAGATCATCAGGACTGTCAGGTAACAGGTATTGTCGCAGTGTTCTCCAACTCTGTCCTCAAGGCCCACCAACAGTGCATGTTTTGTGGAAATTCACTGAGGTAGTTAACCACTTAACGACTGCCTAACGCCGATAGGCGTCGGCAGGTCGCAAGTGGTTTCCCATGGAAACGGCTGCTCGTTCGAGCGGCCGTTCCATGTCACTTCACGGAGGGTGTCTCCGTGAACAGCCTGCGAGCCTCCGATCAAGGCTCGCAGGCTAAATTATTATTATTTTTATTATTATTATTTTTTATTTATATATCGCCAACATATTCCGCAGCGCTTTACAAAGCACAATAAGACGGCAAGGGGAACACAGATACAACTAACAAATGTACAGCAGAGTTCCAAGCAGCACAAATATTGTTACAAGAACAGTAAACATTAGGAGGATGACCCTGCCCTTGCGAGCTTACAATCTAATGGGTTGTGGGGGACACACTAGGTAAGGGGGTGGAGGATGGATGAGGCAGTGATTCTTTGCCTCTGATTACATTGTGACAGAGAAGTAAGTAAGGGCTATAGAATGTTATAAGCTTGTCTGAAAAGGTGTGTTTTAAGAGTGCGTTTGAAGATGTCCAGGTTTGGAGCATGACGTATAGGCTGTGGAAGAGATATAAACACGCAGGGAAGAAATCCCCGCTGTTTACATCATACAGCGCCGTAAAGGAGATCGGCGATCCCCGGCCTCTGATTGACCGAGTATCGCTGGCATCTGATAGGCTGAAGCCTATCTCACAGCGTGAGGGAGCGGGAGGGCGGAAACCGCTACGGAGGGGAGCTTTCAGCAAAACACAGATAGCCGGCGGCGATCAAACCCCCCCCCAGCAGGATATCCCCCTAGTGGGGAAAAAAGAGGGAAAGTCTGGTCGCCCTGGCTGCTAGCTGATCTGTGCTGTGGGCTGGAGAGCCCACGCAGCACAGATCATTCAGAAAAGCCCTGGCCCTTAAAGGGACACTTAAGTCAAACAAAAAAAATTAGTTTTCACCTGGGGCTTCCAATAGCCCCCTGCAGCTGTCCGGTGCCCTCGCTGTCTCCCTCCGATCCTCCTGGCCCCGCCGGCAGCCACTTCCTGTTTCGGTGACAGGAGCTGACAGGCTGGGGATGCGAGTGATTCTTCGCGTTCCCAGACACATTCGCACCCTCTATGCTGCTATATGGTATATGATATATGATATATGCTATAGCAGCATAGATGGCGCTATTGTGGCCAGGAACGCGAAGAATCACTCGCGTCCCCAGCCTGTCAGCTCCTGTCACCGAAACAGGAAGTGGCTGCCGGCGGGGCCAGGAGGATCGGAGGGAGATGGCGAGGGTACCGGACAGCTGCAGGGGGCTATTGGAAGCCCCAGGTGAGTAAAACTCATCTTTTTTGTTTGACTTAAGTGTCCCTTTAAGTGGTAGCTCTGCTGAGACAGTAATGACCTCACCTGTGCATGTTTGTGGTTTTCTGCAAAACATGTAGGACAGGGTTGAGGAATTCTGGTTTAAAGGGAAATAAATATAACTGCCTCCATAATCCTCTCACTTCAGGTTCCCTGTAATCATCTTGCACTGTTTCCTTGGTGTTACATTTCTAGAGGTCCTGGCTGCCTGCTGACCTTGTTGGAAATCTACTGCCTCTCTGAGAGGGGACTAGAAATGGGGTCCCAACCTTGGAACTCTTGAAGGACAAACAACTAGAATGCAAAATTGTATTTGGTTGTACAATTGAGGATATTCCCTCCCAAAATGGATTGCATGCAACAACATATTGTACTAAACCCTTTCACCAGTGTTTAGGTTCCCTGGAGATTGTAGACTTATTTATGTGCATGCATGTGCTCCCTATGAAGGTAGAACCTGACAGTGCCTCAGCATGAATCTCAGGTTCATGAGCATGAAATGTTTGCTGGCTTGCTGACTGGTATAGGTAGAGTAGGGACCCTTCCCACAAGAGGAAACCTCAGCGCTGGTGTAAGGGTCTAGTACAGAATGTCATTGCATGCAATCCATTTTGGAAGCAAATGTTGCTTGCTGTATCTTGAGTGCAGAGGGTTAATGACTGTTTGTCCATCCATACCATAACAAGTGTGGCCACAGCAACACCTACTCTAGGGGAGGTCAACATGATATTGATGGTAAGTAGGTGGGCCTTCAGAGCCCACCTGTTACCCCAGAAGCTATGCCACTGCAAAGAGGTTAGCTCATCTTTTGGTAATATTGACGAAAGTTAGATCAATCAGATTGCTGAGTGTAGATCTGGCACTGAATGCATTGCATAAGGTAAAATAAACAAAAAAAATGCTATGTTATAACATGCAGTTCTGTCATTGATAACAATAGGACGATCTCCATTATCTGTCTTTTGATGAAGCAATAAATGTCTGTTGGTCTACCTTGAGCTCTCACAGGATTGTCTACTCTAGACAGTATTCCAGGAAATTAAAGTCCCCCCCAAAGATATTCTCATAGACTGGTATTAAAGCCCCACCCCAGACACAGATATTCCCCTAGACTAGAATTAAAGCCCCGCCCCAGATATTACCCTAGACTGGTATTATTTAAAGCCCCGCCCCAGGCACAGATATTCCCCTAGATGGGTATTAAAGCCCCACCCCAAATATCCCCCTAGACTGGTATTAAAGCCCCTCCCCAGGCACAGATATTCCCCTAGACGGGTATTAAAGCCCCGCCCCAGATATTCCCCTAGACTGGTATTAAAGCCCCGCCCCAGACACAGATATTACCCTAGACTGGTATTAAAGCCCCTCCCCAGGCACAGATATTCCCCTAGACGGGTATTAAAGCCCCTCCCCAGGCACAGATATTCCCCTAGACGGGTATTAAAGCCCCTCCCCAGGCACAGATATTACCCTAGACTGGTATTAAGACAAAGACAAGACAAATAACATTTATATTGCGCTTTTCTCCTTGCGGACTCAAAGCGCTAGAGCAGAGCAGCAGCCACTAGGGCGCGCTCTATTGGCAGTAGCAGTGTAAGGGAGACTTGCCAAAGGTCTCCTACTGAATTAGTGCTGGCTTACTGAACAGGCAGAGCCGAGATTCGAACCCTGGTCTCCTGTGTCAGAGGCAGAGCCCTTAACCATTACACCATCAGCCACCATCATTAAAGCCCCTCCCCAGACACAGATATTACCCTAGACTGGTATTAAAGCCCCGCCCCAAATATTCCCCTAGACTGGTATTAAAGCCCCGCCCCAGGCACAGATATTCCCCTAGATGGGTATTAAAGCCCCTCCCCAGACACAGATATTACCCTAGACTGGTATTAAAGCCCCGCCCCAGGCACAGATATTCCCCTAGATGGGTATTAAAGCCCCGCCCCAGATATTCCCCTAGACTGGTATCAAAGCCCCATCCCCAGGCACAGATATTCTCCTAGACGGGTATTAAAGCCCCGCCCCAGATATTCCCCTAGACGGTATTAAAGCCCCGCCCCATATATTCCCCTAGACTGGTATTAAAGTCCCTCCCCAGGCACAGATATTACCCTAGACTGGTATTAAAGCCCCGCCCTGGCACAGATGTTCCCCTAGACGGATATTAAAGCCCCGCCCCAGATATTCCCCCAGAGTGTAATTAAAGCCCCTCCCCAGGCACAGATATTATCCTAGACTGGTATTAAAGCCCCTCCCCAGGCACAGATGTTCCCCTAGACTGGTATTAAAGCTCAGCCCCAGGCACAGATGTTACCCTAGACTGGTATTAAAGCTCAGCCCCAGGCACAGATATCTTGCAGCAATCATGAGCTGAGCTTGTTTCTGTTTGTACAGAAGCCCGTTTTAACCGCTTCCGGACCACGGTGATTGAAATCTACACCCTGTTTGTGGCTGTTTATTCCTGCCATGGCGTAGATTTCAATTACCACGCTGCAGGGGTGCTACTAAGGTTTTTGTGGCCCCAAGCAGCACATAATTGCCCCCCCCATCAGAGACCCCTTCTCATATTATAATGGGAAACCAAAGGTGACCCCCCAATAGGTAGTTCACCAGCGTATGAGTGGATTTGCCACTGGTAGACTTGGGCGCAGGATACAGCCGGTATGGCTAATCCTGCTGCTGCACAAGTCCCGGCAACGTTGATTACTATTCCCCCTCTAGGTTGACGTAGATAGTGAAGACTGATTCTTCTCCCCGTGCTACTTGACTCTGTCCCACCCATCGTGGAATGTTCCCTCTCCATTTGCTGCATTGTCCATTCTTGTGCTCCCCTACAAGAAGCCCTGGGGTCATTTCACTCTCCAGCATCTGCCAAACCCCAAAATCTCAGGTCTGTTTAAACACAACCGTCAAAGATGAATTCAAGTCAAACCATTTACTATATTTGTGTATCGTGAGACAAAGTTAGCAGTTCCACCTAGTGCTGCTTCCTGTGAGCTGTGTTCCTACTTGAGGTATTGTCACTCACTTCCTTTCCCGTGGACCTCCATGACTTTAATGTGAACACAGGAGGTCTCCGGGATAAGAAATGAGGGATGGCAATCAAAACTTTGACAGGAGGTCTCCGGGATAAGAAATGAGGGATGGCAATCAAAACTTTGACAGAGGCTCCAACACTTACCCACTCATAGCAGGAAGTGAGGTAATATCTTCTAGATAGTGAGGTTGTGGGTCAACTATGAAGGGCTTTATAAGTATTGTTACACCATATGTTTTGTCAAATGCTCTAAAGGGAACCAAGCACCACTTTTTTCCCCCTGGTTTCTAATAGCTATCGGACCTGCCATGTCCTTCTGAACCCCCCCCCCCCCAAGTAGGTGCACGTTATTTATCCAAGGGAAGGTGTAAAGATAGCATCTGTGACTTCTGTAAACTCTTTAGCATAGTGTCCTATCCCCCCACCCCCCTGCTGATGAAAGCTTTTGTTTGCTTTCTGCTAATGTGTGCAATAAACAAATTACAGTCCTTATCTGCCTGAAACGGTCTGTGGTCGGGCAGGCCTCAAAAGTAAGTAAAAAAAACCTCTGCCAAACTTTCAAATGTAAAAAGAAAATGTAAAATTGAAGGTTTTTTATGAATGAGACACATTGTTGGCATGCATATTTAATGTACTATTGAGATGACCTGGGTGCTAAAAGTAGTGCTCGGTTCACTTTAAGGGAATGGCCACTGTTTTTTTTTCTTGCTCGAGTAAAGCTTTATAGTGAAATCTTACTGATGTAGAATGGGGAAAAAGTGAAATTATGGCGGTGTCCCATGACAACCATTCTGGCAGTATTTCATGTCTGCAAACCTTTGAGGATGAAATTGTGTTTTATTTGAGATGTTATGTTGAACACTCGCTTAAACTGTATTTTTTGCATTTTGCAAAGATTGTTGATATTATGTGAACATGTTCAGCGGAGATGGTTAAGCATGTAACAAACCGATTGGTAAATGTCTGACTGGTGGTTAACGGTCACATGATCACGTTAGAGTCCTTCTTCCTCTACAGGCTAAAACAAAAGGAAGTAGAATCCTGATCACATGATTAAGACCAACCTATCAAAAGTCAAAATCTGTAACACAATCTAATCTTTCGAGGGGAATTTCTGTAGAATAGGTTGAACCTAAATTCAGCTTAAATAGCTCCTCTGCTCAGAAGGCGGACACTAAGGTGCTGAGATAACCATTTGTACCACCAGGGAAATCCAGCAGCGGGATCTTCCAGCCATACACACACCGGATTTAGGTCGGCGCACACAAATGAGCGACATCGCTCAAACGACTCTTTCCAGCAAAAAGAAATGACAAATAGTTTAATAAATGTTGTCCACACATATATGGATATTCCAAACGATTAGGCCATTTAAATACTGCATGCGCAAGCGGGAGTGACATTCAACACGAAATGCGTGCATGCTCTGAATCCATGTCATTTGAACGACATTGTGCACACACAGCCGACTGCACGATATCTGCCCAGTAGACAACTGAATTGACCTGCCAATTATTGGGCTGGATACCCAATATCTGTCACTCATCATTGTTGTTTAACGTCATTTAGTTACATTTTTTTAACGATTGTTGTCCCATAAGGTGATATCTGTCGATTGTTGGACGTTTCGAATGACTTTTATCTAACGTAGGGGTGTTCAAACTTTTTAGGCCAAGGATCATATAGCCGTTCTTGAGAGTGCTAGGGGCCCGAAGTAGCGAAATTAAACACAATTTTTGCTAATTGCCATTTAAATAAATAATAACAAGAATAATAATAAGAAATAACCCATATACTGTGCGCAGTTAGAACAGTGGCATTTGTTAATCAGTGGCGGTTACTGTTGCTGGCACAGGGGCAGCTGCTAATCAGTGGCTGGTACTGGTGCTGGCACATGGGTAGCTGCTAATCAGTGGCTGTTACTGCTGCTGGCATAGTGGCGGCTGCTAATCAGTGGCTGTTACTGCTGCCGGCACAGGGGCAGCTGCTAATCAGTGGCTGTTACTGCTGCTGGCACAGGGGCAGCTGCTAATCAGTGGCTGTTACTGCTGCTGGCACAGGGGCAGCTGCTAATCAGTGGCTGGTACTGGTGCTTGCACATGGGTAGCTGCTAATCAGTTGCTGTTACTGCTGCCGGCACAGGGGCAGCTGCTAATCAGTGGCTGTTACTGCTGTTGGCATAGTGGCAGCTGCTAATCAGTGGCTGTTACTGCTGTTGGCATAGTGGCAGCTGCTAATCAGTGGCTGTTACTGCTGCTGGCACAGGGGCAGCTGCTAATCAGTGGCTGGTACTGCTGCTGACACAGTTGCAGCTGCTAATCAGTGGCTGTTACTGCTGCTGACATAGTGGCGGCTGCTAATCAGTGGCTGTTACTGCTGCTGGTACAGTGGCGGCTGCTAATCAGTGGCTGTTACTGTTGCTGGGCCTGGCATAGTGGTTGCTGCTAATCAGTGGCTGTTACTGCTGGCATAGTGGCAGCTGCTAATCAGTGGCTGTTACTGCTGCTGACATAGTGGCGGCTGCTAATCAGTGGCTGTTACTGTTGCTGGTACAGTGGCGGCTGCTAATCAGTGGCTGTTACTGCTGCCGGCACAGGGGCAGCTGCTAATCAGTGTCTGTTACTGCTGTTGGCATAGTGGCAGCTGCTAATCAGTGGCTGTTACTGCTGTTGGCATAGTGGCAGCTGCTAATCAGTGGCTGGTACTGGTGCTGGCACATGGGTAGCTGCTAATCAGTGGCTGTTACTGCTGCCGGCACAGGGGCAGCTGCTAATCAGTGGCTATTACTGCTGCTGGCACAGGGGCAGCTGCTAATCAGTGGCTGGTACTGGTGCTTGGACATGAGTAGCTGCTAATCAGTGGCTGTTACTGCTGCCGGCACAGGTGCAGCTGCTAATCAGTGTCTGTTACTGCTGTTGGCATAGTGGCAGCTGCTAATCAGTGGCTGTTACTGCTGTTGGCATAGTGGCAGCTGCTAATCAGTGGCTGGTACTGGTGCTGGCAAATGGGTAGCTGCTAATCAGTGGCTGTTACTGCTGCCGGCACAGGGGCAGCTGCTAATCAGTGGCTGTTACTGCTGCTGGCACAGGGGCAGCTGCTAATCAGTGGCTGGTACTGCTGCTGACACAGTTGCAGCTGCTAATCAGTGGCTGTTGCTGCTGCTGGCATAGTGGCGGCTGCTAATCAGTGGTTGTTACTGCTGCTGACATAGTGGCGGCTGCTAATCAGTGGCTGTTACTGCTGCTGGTACAGTGGCGGCTGCTAATCAGTGGCTGTTACTGTTGCTGGGCCTGGCAAAGTGGTTGCTGCTAATCAGTGGCTGTTACTGCTGGCATAGTGGCAGCTGCTAATCAGTGGCTGTTACTGCTGCTGACATAGTGGCGGCTGCTAATCAGTGGCTGTTACTGTTGCTGGTACAGTGGCGGCTGCTAATCAGTGGCTGTTACTGCTGCCGGCACAGGGGCAGCTGCTAATCAGTGGCTTTTACTGCTGTTGGCATAGTGGCAGCTGCTAATCAGTGGCTGGTACTGGTGCTGGCACATGGGTAGCTGCTAATCAGTGGCTGTTACTGCTGCTGGCATAGTGGTTGCTGCTAATCAGTGGATGTTACTACTGCTGGCACAGTGGTTGCTGCTAATCAGTGGCTGTTATTGCTGGCATAGTGGCAGCTGCTAATCAGTGGCTGTTACTGCTGCTGGCATAGTGGCAGCTGCTTATCAGTGGCTGTTACTGCTGCTGGCATAGTGTAGCTGCTATTCAGTGGCTGTTACTGAAGCTGGCACAGTGGCAGCTGCAAATCAGTGGCTGTTACTAGTGCTGGCACAGTGGAGACTGCTAATCAGTGGCTGTTACTAGTGCTGGCACAGTGGAGACTTCTAATCAGTGGCTGTTACTGCTGCTGGCACAGTGGCAGCTGCTAATCAGTGGCTGTTACTGCTGCTGGCATAGTGGTGGCTGCTAATCAATGGCTGCTACTGCTACAGAGGTAGCTGATAACCTACAGGCGTGCAAATGGGGTTGTAGAGTGGTGATGCAAGGACGGTTGCCCCTGCACGTGGAATCTCAGCTATGGCCTGTGGGCCACATGGAACTGTAGAGAGCTTTGAGGGCCACCAGAGTAGGCTTGGCGGGCCGCATTTGGCCCCCGGGCCGGACTTTGGACACGTTGGTTCCAATGTGTGTACATAGCTGTAATTCCTAGAGATCTTCCTGCCCATTTTGAGGAGCGCTATTTGTTTTGCCAGAAGCTGCTTTCGGATTTTCTGCAGTATGAAATGAATAATCGAGCGGGGCTAACTTTCAGGAAATGAATTATACATTTCCAGCCAGATGGTGCCGCACACAAACTCTTTTAAAGAAAATGTATTCCCACATTTCAGATGTGGCAGCTGAGGTGTCTCAATTTAGTCGGCACTTGGTGTGACTCCACCTACAAGTGTCCCCAATCAGGTGCCGGAATTTCTGGTGCCAACGGCTACCAACGTTCAAATGTTGTTGCCACATCCTTCATTCCTGTTCCCTTTATTCTTAGTGCCATTCATGATGAATGCATACATTATCAGCCTCTGATGAATTGCTCTGTGAGTTGTGAAACGCATGTCGGGTCAAGTTTATATCCTCCTCACTGTGGCTGGAATGTACAGAACATTGATAGTTTCAAAGGACACCAGAGGCAAAAATAATCTAATGAAATCTATCTTCCTTCTCCTAAAAATGAGGTGTTTTTTTATGTTTAAATCTACTTTTTAAGTTTTAACTGTTTTATTATTTTTGCTCAATGACACATTCATTGAAGTATGCTAGAGCTAAAATCTATGAACTATTGACACTTTTTATCTCTTTCCTGCTCTCAGAAGCCATTTTCTGCTAGGAAAGTGTTTTATAGTTGTAATTTCTTATCAGTGAGGGTCACACTGTAGTCACTTCCTGTCTGAGTCAGGACTGAGTCAGCCACTTACATACCTGATATTTAACTCTTTCAGGCAGAGAAAGAAAAAAAGGAACACAGCCTAGTTATTTGTGTGCTAGGCACTGTACATACACATGTCTATCTCATCATGTCACATGTCACTTCGGGTATCCTTTAAGGATTTTTTGGAATTACTTTCATATGACTTAGTGGATCGATTTATTGCACATCTTCCACATCTTCTTTCTCATCATGAGAGATAGTTTGAAATATAGATTACTTTAGTAGTGTCTTACCATACAACATATAATATAGATAGAAAAGAGTAGGGGTCCAAGGACGGAGCCCTGAGGTACCCCAACAGACAGAAGTTGTGCAGAGAAGCTGTGGGTCAAATAAGATAGTATAAAAGACCTTCCTCAACAGAAGTAGGAAGAAGTACAAGAAAGTGTGTGGTCCTTCATACCTAAAGGTGAAAGTGTCTAGAGTAGAGTGTTAATAACAGCGTCAAACATGAATGAAAGACCGACAAGAAAAGAGTAATGGTGTTTGGATTTAGGTGTTTGGAGGTCGTTGACTAGTTTGATAAATCCTGTTTTTCTGTGAAGTGGTTGGAACAAAAGCCACCCTGAAGATGATCAAACAATGATTTAAAGAACAAGTGACACCCATGCTAACCTAGACATGAAAAACACATATATAAGTAGATAAATACTAGTTCTACTTACATAACAGATGTATCGTCCACATTAGAATTCCTGAGAATTTTATAAAGGAATAGCAGAAAATCCTATTCTAGGCAGTTTCCATCTTTGTTACCTTTGACCTCCTGACATCATTTCCTCCCTCACTTTTTTTCTCCTCTTGCAAATTGGTATTTGTTAGCCGCCCTCCTCCCAGAGTCTTCAGACACTCCCACTGAGGTCTATACTAGGAAGTGCAATGTCTTATGTCATTAGAAGGAGGGGGAACTAAAGGGAAGAGGATTAATATATTATAGATAAAAAGAACCCCAGCATGCAACTGTTTGGCAATGGCACTTCAAGGGCCAGTGCTCCTAAGGTATGTGATAACTCCAAACCATAACAATAGAAAAAGTTTTGAAAGTTTTGAATACGGGATTAGCATCTTTATCACTTAACCAGCCTGGCGGTATGGACGAGCTCAGCTCGTCCATCACCGCCGGAGGCTGCCGCTCAGGCCCTGCTGGACCGATTTTCTTCAAATAAAGAGCAGCACACGCAGCCGGCACTTTGCCAGCCGCGTGTGCTGCCCGATCGCCGCCGCTCTGCGGCGATCCGCCGCGAGTAGCGGCGAAAGAGGGTCCCCCCAGCCGGCTGAGCCCAGCGTAGCCGGAACAAAAAGTTCCGGCCAGCGCTAAGGGCTGGATCGGAGGCGGCTGACGTCAGGACGTCGGCTGACGTCCATGACGTCACTCCGCTCGTCGCTATGGCGACGATCTAAGCAAAACAAGGAAGGCCGCTCATTGCAGCCTTCCTTGTTTATTCTGGGCGCCGGAGGCGATCGAAAGAACGCCTCCGGAGCGCCCTCTAGTGGGCTTTCATGCAGCCAACTTTCAGTTGGCTGCATGAAATAGTTTTTTTTTTATTAAAAAAAAACCCTCCCGCAGCCTCCCTGGCGATCTTATCAGAACGCCAGGGTGGTTAATACACGCAGTTGCTGTTGAAATTTTATTTTTACGGTGACAATCCCACTTTAAAAGAGAGGAAGTCAACTATATCTTCATGGACATGTCTTTCCAGTACTTTGCGTGTGAAGGGTATTATTATTATTTAGTATTTATATAGCGCCGACATATTCCGCAGCACTGTACAGGGTAAATATTGTCTTGTCACTTAACTGTCCCACTGAGGGGCTCACAATCTAATCCCTACCATAGTACTATGTCTATATTGTGTAGGACCTGTATCGTAGTCTAGGGCCAATTTTATGGGGAAGCCAATTAACTTATCTGTATGTTTTGGGGATGTGGGAGGAAACCGGAGTACCCGGAGGAAACCCACGCAGACACGGGGAGAACATATAAACTCCTTGCAGATGTTGACCTGACAGGATAGAATTGAAACAAGGCGCTAGCTGTAGAGGATTATCTGACCCAGAGACTTTTTTTTTTTTAATTCTGGTGTTTTGATGTTTGGATGTTTGTTACTCAATCACGCAACAATGGCTGGACGGATTTCAATGAAATTTGGCACACACATAGTACACTACCTGGAATAACATATAGGATACTTTTTATCCCCATAACCAAAAAGTGGGCGGAGATAAATACAAATTTCACTGGGAAAAGGTAAACTGTTAAAGGCAGAGTTTTCACACTTTGCACAGTTGGTCACTGGGTGACTGGGTTTAATATTCAGAAAAGTATGTGGAGCCTACAAAAGCCAATCAAAATTCACCTATTGATTTTCAAAGGGAATATTAAATTGCTGCCATTCTTGCACTGTTAATGGCACAAGCCTCAAACCTGGTATAGTTGATAATTGGGTAACTGGGGTTCAAATTCAGAAAAGGGGTGGAGTCACAGCCAATCAGATTTGCTTCATTTCAATGCAAATTATTGATGCAAAAGACTGCAAAGCTCACAAACTAGGTCATTGAGTCATTGAATAATTGTGTGTTAAGGTTAGAAAAAGTGAGTGGAGCCAACACCAGCCAAATACCGTACATACTCGGGCAATGCCGGGTCATCAACTAGTATAATTAAATGTTGAGAAACACTGCTGT
Source organism: Hyperolius riggenbachi (assembly GCF_040937935.1). NCBI lineage: Eukaryota > Metazoa > Chordata > Amphibia > Anura > Hyperoliidae > Hyperolius > Hyperolius riggenbachi. The sequence goes on along the minus strand of NC_090653.1, from coordinate 32,028,201 downwards.
ACATGGTCACTTTAAAGCCCTATTAAACCCTAATTTCCAGAAGACACAACATTGTTTGTGCCTACTAGTTCACAGTTGCCCTGAATCACTCATTGCTTGTGCTTACTAGTTCACAGTTGTCCTGAATCACTCATTGCTTGTGCTTACTAGTTCACAGTTGCCCTGAATCACTCATTGCTTGTGCTTACTAGTTCACAGTTTCCCTGAATCACTCATTGCTTGTGCTTACTAGTTCACAGTTGCCCTGAATCACTCATTGCTTGTGCTTACTAGTTCACATTTGCCCTGAATCACTCACTTCTCCCCCCTTGTCACAAGGTCCCTTTAAAATCCAGCAGAGGCTGTGAGGTTCCTTACAGATAACCTCATTCTGGTCCCTCTCTGGCTTGAAAAGCGGTGGGACTGCCAGAGGACGACCATCACTAATTGGCCAGTTTCCCAACATAGGCCGAGGCAGCACAATCCAGGGCAGCCACTAATGCGAGTCCTCCCGCAGTGTCACATGGAGTGATTGTCTGCAGCCTCCGTGTACTGCGAGCGGCCTGGGTGCAGGCGGAACGTGGGCCCCGGGCGAAACTGCGCTTCTCTGCTCTATTATCTCCCATAAGAGCCAGAGAACATGATATTATGTGTCAGCACAAACATTCCAAGGAGCACAGCGCTATTTACTATGTACACATAGAGGAAATAGGTAAAAGCTATAGACTGCAGGTAAACGCGGCCATGGGTGGGGGGGAAGAGATAGAGAGAGATGAGAGAGAGAGAGATAGAGAGAGAGAGAATGAGTCATACATATTAGATATATTAGATAGTGGATAGATAGATGTAGATTGATATGAGATAATGGTAGATACAATTTGCCGAACGATCGCTTATAAACAGTTCTTTATCTGAACGATCGAAAATGATCGTTTTAGACCACTAATGGCCCAAAATCTCCTAACGAATCCGATTTTCAGGTCGATTTCATTTTTGTTCGTTAGTGGCCCCAAACGATCACTAGGAATTAAGGGGCCCATACACCTAACGATTTTTCCGCTGATATACAGCAGATTCGATCACTGTGATCGAATCTGCTGTAAAATTGTTGCGCAAACGCTGACAGAACGATCCATTTCCGTCCGAAATCAATCATTCCCGTCGATTCCTGACGATCCGTCCGTGCGGAATATTTTGCTCGATCGCCGGCGGGTCGGGAGTGCGTCGATAGCGGCGTTAGAATGCCAGACGACCGACGCTAGCTGCAGTACATTACCTGTTCTGCCGCCACGTGTCCCCACTCTCTCTGCTGTCTTCTTCTCCGCGCTGGGCTCCGAGTCCGGCTGGCTTCACTGAACTTCCTGTCCCGGCAGGAAGTTTAAACAGTAGAGCGCCCTCTACTGTTCCCCGGACAGGAAGTTCAGTGAAGCCAGCCGGACTCGGAGCCCAGCGTGGAGAAGAAGACAGCAGAGAGAGCGGGGACACGCTCCGGCGGAACAGGTAATGTATAGCTGGCGCGATTCACAATCTGTTTGCAGCAAGGCAGCCATACGATCCCTCTCTGATCAGATTCGATCAGAGAGGGATCTATTTGTTGGTCGATCTGATGGCAAATTGACCAGTGTATGGCTACCTTTAGAAGGTTAGGAATGTGTGCTACATTGGTCAGATCTTTAAAAATGTTACAAGCAGACAGAAAAAATGATTGTAATTCTTGATTTGAAAATATATGTCAAAAATTGTACGGTGTGTGTCCACTTTAAAGCAAACCTGATCTGAAAATTAAAAGTCAAAATAAACAAACACATGTCATGCTTACCTCCCGTGTAGTCTGCTCATCAATCTCTTTCTCCTCTCCTGCATCCCATGTGTCCACTGTGATCAATAGAATTCTCCGCCCTCTATTGTAAAAATGGCCATTACCCCATAATAACCTTTAAAGGACCGTTATCTCAAAAATCTTAAAATTTAAGATACGTGTAAACATCTATAAATAAGAAGTACGTTTCTTCCAGAGTAAAATGAGCCATGTTACTGTCACTTACAGTAGGTAGTAGAAATCTGACAGAACCTACAGGTTTTGGACTAGTCCATCTCTTCATGGGGGAGTCTCAGGAAGGCTTTTATTCTTTATAAAGACATTCCCTGAAAAGGATTTATACATTGATGTTGCCAGCCTCCCTGCTTGCTACACACTTTTGTTGGCAGTTGAGCAAAGAAACTGCCATTCGCTAAGTGCTTTCCAAACTAAACAAAACCATGAGAATCCCCCATGAGGAGATGGGCTAGTCCAAAACCTGTTGGTTCTGTCAGATTTCTACTACTTACTGTAAGTGACAGCAACATAGGAGAAAAGTATTTTATGGCTCATTTTACTCTGGGAAAAAAACATACTTCTTACTTGTATGTGTTTACATGCATTTTAATTTTTTTTGATTTTCATAATAGTGGTCCTTTACCAACTTGAGGACCGCCGTGTTAACCCCCTAAGGACCAGGCCATTTTTAACTAAAGAGGCCACTGCAGCTTTAAGGGCTTGCTGCAGGGCCACACAACTCAGCACACAAGTGATTCCCCCCCCCCCTTTTCATCCCACCAAGAGAGCTCTCTGATGGTGGGGTCTGATCGCTCCCCCAGTGTTTATTTTATATTTTTTAGTAAATATTTTTCTTATTTTTTTATTAATATAAATGCCTATTTTTTTTCACTCGGCTGTCCCCAGTACAGCGCTGCCTTAGATCACAGCGCTGTAAAGCGCTATTAGATGGTGGTTTCGCCGTCTAACAATCTCCGAGCGGCGATCGCCGATGGGAGACTGAAGGCGGAGCTGCCGCCGCGTTCACGTCAGTTGGCTTGGAGCAGTCGGCAAGGAGTTAAAGAAAAACATTTCTTTGTCACAGCTGATACACATCCTGCAATAAATCTGCATTGTTTCTACTTCCTGCTTTCATGGAAGCACACATGGGGTTAACATCCTGTGTTTACAAATTAGTTGCTGTGCCGAGGCAGCCAACTAACACGGTTGCGAGATCAAATTACAACTTGTGATTAGTCACAGATGAGGGGTAAATTAGACAGGCAAAACTCTCTAAATACATATAGGGTGCATTTCTCTCTGGTTTCCTTCTGGCCTGTGCAAGAGTTCAGGTCCACTTTAAATTGCCCATTAACGTTACAATTTCCCTAACTTGCAATCAACCAGAAATGATTACCAATGGAGGGAAAAATGATGAGCAATCCAATCAGACCAAAAAAAAAAATATCGTTCTTAAATTTGGATCGCTAGATCAAGCATTCATCATCGTTTGGCACCATTAACGGCACCCAGTCCAATCGATCGTTCTGGAGATTGTACCATTAACCATTTTGGCCTTTTGGACGTGACTGTCACGTCCAAAAGGCTGCTGCTGCTGCGCGCTCCCGTGCTGCCCCCGTTAGCCCAGAGATCAATGAATGGGAACGAGAACATAGTTCCCATTCATTGATCTAAGTCCCTGGTAGAAAGACCGGCGGCTTTTCATCAAAAGCCGCAGTCTTTCTGAACAAAAAAAAAACCCACGTCCTCCTTGTAGTTCCTGTAAGCAAGCGTGCTCGCTCACAGGATAGGGAAAAAAAATCAATGAAATACAAATGTAGTAAAACTAAATGCACATACATTTTTATTTCAAAAAGATACAATAAATTACATTAAAATTAACTGTTTACCTCCCACACCCAAAAAATACCCAAATAAAATTTTTAACTAAAAAAAAATTACAGTTACAAAAACACAACAAAAAACATAAATAGTTACCTAATGGTCTGAACTTTTTTAATATGCATGTCAAAAGGGTGTATAACTAATATTTTTTTAAATTATAAGCTTGTAAATAGTGATGGACGCAACACTGAAAAAATGCACCTTTATTTCCAAATAAAATATTGGCGCCATACATTGTGATAGGGACATAATTTAAATGGTGTAATAACTGGGAAAAATGGGCAAATGAAATGTGTGGGTTTTTATTATGGTAGCATGTATTATTTTAAAGGGACTCCGAGCTCAAAATAAAAACGAAATCGGTACTCACCTGGGGCTTTCTGCAGCCCAGTGTAGGTCGGGAGGTCCCACTGCGTCAATCTGGCTCTTCTCCCAGGGCCTGTCCAGAAATGGCTCCCCGGCAGCTCCCGGCGACACTGGGCCCTAGTGTTGGGCTCCTCTTCCTGAAATGTCACGTCTGACGTCACCACGCCGGCCGCCTCGCGTCATCAAGGCGGCCGGCGTGACAGTACGGCGCATGCGCAGGAGAAGAGCCAGATGGACGCAGTGGGACCTCCCGACCTACACTGGGCTGCAGAAAGCCCCAGGTGAGTACCGATTTTGTTTTTATTTTGAGCTCGGAGTCCCTTTAAAGCTATAATGGCCAAAACTGAGAAATAGTGAATTTTTTCCATTTCTTTCTTAATATTCCTGTTAAAATGCATTTAGAAACAAATAATTCTTAGCAAAATGTGCCACCCAAAAAAAACCTAATTGGTGGTGTAAAAAATAAGATACAGATCAATTTATTGTGATAATTAGTAACAAAGTTATTGGTGAATGAATGGGAGGTGAAAATTGCTCTGATGCATAAGGTGAAAAACGACTGAAGGCTGAAGTGGTTAATGGGCACCTTCACTTGCAGTCCGGTAACGCTTTAAGTCCCGGCTGCCTGCTTAGCCGCGTTTCCTGGCGGTGACATAAGAGAGAGTTAACGGGAGGGGAGGCATCGGAGTGCTTCCAGCGGGTGAGACTGCGCGGGCAGCCTGTGATTTTACTAGAGACAGATGGGATGATCTAGAGCTCGCCCAGCAGATGCACAGACTGAAGGCTCCCAAAATACAGCTCTATCGAGCAGATCGATGTGTCGCCCAATCGCTCCCTGTCCTTTCCCAGCTCCCACACACACCTCCGTCTCTTCCCTACCGCTGCCTAATTACAGCTAATTGTTACACAGACTCTGTCAGTGGGGGAGGGGGGGGGGATTTCCTGATGTCTTGGAGGGGCGGGAGGAGCCCCCAGTACCCCAGTGTCACTGCCCACCTCTTGTCACATCTGAGTTCCTGCAGTCCCTCTTTGAATCCCCCCCCCCCCACACACACACACACGCCCTCCCTGCGTCGCTGCTCACAATACACACACTTTATTCCGCTGATTTGATGGCTGCTTCCTCTGTAGATGCTTCATTCAGCTCCTTCTCTCCTTTGCTGCCTCCCACTCACTCCTCTCTGCCATGCTTCTGTTTTCCCTTCCCTCTTCCTCCTCGTTACTCATCCTCTCCCCGCCATCCTCGCATCCCACCTGCGCTTCCTCGGACCACTTTTATTAGTACGGTCGCTTCGGTTGATCGGTGTCGGCGCCGACGCCTTCCACAACCGCAGGGAGGGGGTCCGTCTTATCATAATGGGGTGAACTGAGGCAGATTTATCTACGTTTTTTCCTGCAGCACTTAGGCACGTACGCAAAGGAAAGCAGCCATCGTGGCACCGAGCGAAAACCAAAGATCTATGCGAATGAATGTATATCGGAAGCAGTGTTCTCCCCAGAATTTTTTCTCCAGCCGGGTGGCAGGAAAAAGTAGCCGGGTGGGGCGAGTTTAGAGCATGCAGGATCGGCACTTCTCTGCACAACTCTGCTTACAACAGAGGAGGAGATGAGCTGATGACAGCCGGGTGCTCAACAAAACTAGCCGGGCGGAGCACCCAGCTAAAAGAGCCTGGGGAGAACACTGGGAAGTGATAAGATTAGCGGGAGCGTGAAAAATGGTCAATGAAATGCAATGACTCTGGCTCACATAAAAAGTTAATGCAAATTGTATTCAGCCTGGAACTGGACCAATCAAATTGCCAGAAAGTGCATTTGATTGGTCCTATTCCATGTTGCATTCAGTTTGCATTAAATCTGCTTATTAAAGAGAGTCTGAAGTGAGAATAAATCTCGCTTCAGACCTCATAGATAGCAGGGGCATGTGTGCCCCTGCTAAAACGCAGCTATCGCGCGGCTTAACGGGGTCCCTTCACCCCCAAATCCCCTCCGTACAGCAGGGGAGCGCTTCCGCATTGTGGCAGGGCTAACCGCCGCAGCCCTGCCCCACGCGCGTCTGTCAGCGCGTATCTCCGCCTCTCCCCCGCCCCTCTCAGTCTTCCTTCACTGAGAGAGGCGGGGGAGAGGCGGCGATGCGCCGCTGATAGACGCGACTAGAGGCAGGGCTGCAGCCGTTAGCCCTGCCTCCAGGAAGAGATTTTTCATGACCAACTTTGCGACCAAGTCTTGCAGGGGTGGGTTTGGGGGTGAAGGGACCCCGTTAAGCCGCGGGATAGCGGCGTTTTAGCAGGGGCACACATGCCCCTGCTAACTATGAGCTCTGAAGCGAGATTTATTCTCGCTTCAGAGTCTCTTTAAGTATGTTAAAGGGGACCTAAACTCTTGCACAAGACAGAAGGAACACAGAGAAATACACCCTGTATGTATTTAGAGAGTAAAGCCTGTCTAATTCCCCCTCATCTGTAACTAATAACAAGTTGTAATTTGATCTCTCAGTGGTGTCAGCTGGCTGCCTCGGCAGAGCAGATAATTTGTAAACACAGGATGATAACAATATGTCTGCTTCCATGAAAGCAGGAAGTAGAAAAACTGCAGGTTTATTGCAGGATTTGTATCAGCTCTAACAAAGAAATGTTTTTCTGTAAAGATTATTATGTTGCTTATTGTATAGAGCAGAGAGGAAGTTTTAAAGAGTACTTAAAGAGTACTTAAAGAGGGACTGTAGAAACATTTCAAACACACTGTTTCACTTACCTGGGGCTTCTGCAAGCCTCCAGCGTCCGTCCTGTCCCGCGCCAGTCCTCCACGAGCCTCCGTTCTCTCGTCGCTGCTCTGTTCCGTTCCATACTTGTAAGTCGAGGCCAGCACAGCCCTGCCAAGCATATCCTTTGTTCGCGCTCCCCTCTGCAATAGCGCTATTGCAGAGGGGAATGCAAAGAAAGGATAGGCATGGCCAGAGCCGCGCAGGCGCAGTGGCCTGGCGGCGAAACCGAAAGTAGCCGGTGGCGGGAGGACGGAGACTCGTGGAGGACCGGCGTGGGCACAGGACGGCTGCTGAAGACTTACAGAAGCCCCAGGTAAGTGAAACAGTGTGTTTGAAATGTTTCTACAGTTCCGCTTTAACAGTGTTTGGGCAAGGGTCCATCTGACCACTAATACCTGGTATGCAAAGCACGGTCAGGGCAGGTATATTACCCATACCGCACATTGGATAAACCTGCTGACCACTGGCAATCATGGAATGCGTGGCTCTGCAGTGGAGTTGGTGATACCGCCACGAATGGCAAGCAGGCCTGCTGCCACCTCCTCTGCTCCTCCTACTATGCCTTGATGCAGGACGATATTCATCCAGGCAGGTGATTGCTCCGCCCCCTACCTTTGGAAGTACAGCCGTGGCACTTTTTTTTTTCACATTTCTGCTGAGGCTATGGCCAGGGATGGCCCGCCACCCAGCTTGGCAGCCATGTCCTAATTAGTGGAGGTTTCTGAAGAGCTTCAGGATACTTTGGAAACATGGCCGTGACTGTATTCCTGAGGAGGAGGGTGGAGCCTCACCTGAGTCCCGATTATGTGACACTGGCATGACAGGCTCTATATCTTTTCTATTTTTACTGAAAGAAGTCTTTATAGAGTACCTGAGCCGAAGCTTGGGTACGAAATTAGATACTTACCTAAGAGATGGAAGCCTCAGAATCCTATTGAGGCTTCCCTCGCTTCTCCTTGGTCCCCGTTGCTGAGTGCGCCCCCCTGGAAGATTAGCAACAAGGCATTGTCGCTAATAACATCAGGGCCACGCAGCTCCTCTTCCTACAGCGTGGCCACGCAATAGCTGACTGAGCCCGCGCATGCTCAGTAAGCCGGAGCTGCATGGCCACGCTATAGGAAGAGTAGCTGCATGGCCCCGATGTGGAGAGGGGCCGCACTCAGCAACGAAGGAGCACGGCATATTGAGGGGAGCCTCAACAGCATCCTGAGGCTTCCCTCTCTTAAGGTAAGTATCTGATTTTGATCCCAAGGTCTGGCTCGGGGTAAAAATAAAGAGTACCTACAAGGAAATTTAGGTTATTATTAATTTACTCCTAATTGTCTACCAACATTGGTGCAATGAATGAAGGGGGGAATTACTCGCCCATTCACTGGGAAACGTGCATGACTGTTAAACACTGAAAAAGCAACTGAGAAGTCCTGGAGTTGTAGTTGAGAAGTGGTGATCGGGAAAGATGAGATAACAGTAAATTGATTCATCAGGGGTAAAAAGAGAGAGGTGCTTGATACTATTGGCTACAGCTGTCCTGGGACTTGTATATGCCTGAGGAAGCGGGACTGCACCTACGAAACGCGTTGCCTGTGCATAATAAACCTTGTTTGTCACATGTGACTGTTGTTACTGATGTAAGCCAACTCACCTATTTAAATTGTATTGTTTTTTAACCTAATTCTATCCATACCATACCCATACCCAAGTGCCTCTTTGCCCCTGTTGTGTGCTTCATACCCCCTTTCCTGTAAGATTGGAAGGGTCCCCTCTGTTTACATCATTGCAATATTCAGGTGGTGTTTTTAAACTAGAGAGCGACTGCATCCAGTCCCGTTGGGACACCCCGAGTAGAGTCGGGCTCATTGTCTCCACCTGCCTCCAGTGGTTGGTTGCCCCTCCTGCAACCCACCTCTGTGAGTAGTTTTGTTTACTCTTTAATACCACATTTGAGCTGTTAACGTACTACACTATCTACCCGTTGTCTCTGTGTCATTTTTCTCCCTAGGGTGTTTGGACACCACACCTTCTTAAAGAGAACCTGTAACAAAAAAAAAGTTCCTCTGGGGGGTACTCACCTCGGTAGGGGGAAGCCTCAGGGTCCCAATGAGGCTTCCCTGTAGCTGCAGGCAATCCAGCGCTGGCTCCCCTGAAGTGTCCTGGAATTTTCCCTCCACAAGCCTGACAAGCGCTGATAAGCTCTGATTTATTTACCTCTCCTGGCTCCAGCGGGGGCGCTGTTGCAGCTCTCTGCATGGAGATATGCAAAAATAGCCGATCTCTGTCGGGAGGATTTTTGCCGCTGCCGTGGGACACAGGAGGACGGGGGAAGCCTCAATAGGATCCGGAGACTTCCCCCACCCGAGGTGAGTACCCCCCAGAGGAGGTTTTCTTTGTTACAGGTTTTCTTTAAGTTAGTAAAGGGATTGGATATCTCATTTAAAGAAAGAAGAGAGAATGGAAATAGACGGCGTGTTAGAATGTGACATTGTCCCTCAGCAGTAGTACTACCTTCTCCAGGCCACCTCCATATTTCCCAGAAGCCCCCGATACACAAGGGCACACGTCAGATAGAAAGATTCGCCATGGGCCGTTCTCCTCTCCTCAATCTTCTTTGGGACATACCATCAAAGCTCTCTTTTTCAGAATTTTTGATTCATTTTTCATAATCTATTCGAGTTCTCGGGGCGTTTTATGTTAAAGGAAGGCGCCGCTCGTGTTCAGAAAAAAGCATAATCTGTATACAAATAGCAACGCAGGAGCTGTATTAATCTCTGAATACAACTGCATATTAATTTCTTCAGGTTTCCCTAATCTGACGGTAAGGCTGATGTTGCAAATCATTGTTTTAAGAGGAATTTCGGTTGATTTTATTTTATGTATTGTTATACTGAACCATCTAGGAAAGCATCAGGGCTCTTTCACACTGGCGCGGTGTGGTTGGCAAATTGCCGCACTGCTACCGGAGCCTAATGAAAGACTATGGGGAAGTTCATACTTTCCATTTTGCGGGACGCTGCGCCGGAAGTGCCAAATTTAACGCTAGCGCAGAACTACGTTACCGTATGGAACCTGCGGGGATCTGTGTCGGCCCCATGTTGGTCTATGGCAGTGCAGGTTTTTTTTTTAAAGTTGGCGTCGTGGCGTGCATGCGCGGAAGGGTATTTTTGCAAAAAATTTCTGTGCGCTTTCGGATACCCGAACCAGGAAGTGACCGCAAGCGTGCGTCACTTCCTGCTTGGAAGATTGCCAGACAGGGAACACCGTCTACTGACGCGGTGTTCCATGAAGGCCTGTTTTTGGCAGTGCGGTGCGGCGGGTGCAACGTACTGCATCGCTGACACCGAAAAACAGTGTGAAATCGGCCTATAGTGTGATTTTATTTTGATGGCTCCGTCACATGACCGTGTCAAATGGGACTAAGCTCTCTGACTAGAATTCAGCCTGCTGGGGGCTAAAACAGAATTGGTCACTGACACTCAAGGGGGTGTGTACAAAGTGGCATGTGGGCGGGGTTTACCTGTTCTGAAAAGCAGCTCTGACTATGGAAATGAACTAGCTTTGCATACAGTCTGGGAAGGAGGGAGCAGACAGATCTAACAAGTAACTGAATTAATGATCAAAAAATCTCTGCTAAGAACTGTGATCTTTCATACTGATCTTCAATATGTCACCATTTGATTAATTATAATTCGTCAAAGTGAGAAACTGCAACCAAAATAAACTCCCCACCCCTCACTGCGCCAAAGTGCAGCACAAATGGTCACCCACACAGTGAAAGACTGTTATACTGACTTTTAGGGAACTGTGCTCCGCCCACCTAGGAAGAACACTGAAGTTGATGAAAAGGGAGCCAAGATCACCATTTCAACGCAAAATTCAGGTAGCTAAAGGCCTTGTTTTCTAAGGTGACTTGTCGATAGCAAATATTCTAACAGAGTAGAAGGAATATTTCTTGCCGGGGAAGGTTAGGGCTAGGAACTAGGACATGGTTTATGTGGCGGGGAAAGTTAGGGCTAGGACCCAGGAAGGGGTTTATGTTGCAAGGGAAGGTTAGCGTTAGAAACCAGGAAGGGCAAGTATGTGTTTTTTCAAAGCAGACCTGAACTCTTGCACAGGAGACAAGAAAAACACAGGAATCAACTCTGTGTCCACCCTGTATGTGCTTATAGAGAATAGCTTGTCTAATTCTCCCTTCTCAGTAGTTAGTAATAAGCTAGTGTAATTTGAGCTGTCAGTTGTCTGCCGAATTTTGAGCTAATATGTAAACACAGGAGGTTAACCCTTTTTGTGTTCACAGGAAACCAGGAAATACACATTGCAGGCTATTTGGAGTTCTATAAGCTGTAATAAATATTTTTTTATCTGTAAAGGTTATTATGCTGTTGCTTATCTTTTAGAGCAGTGTTTCTCAACATTTTATTGGTATGTACCCCTTTTAAAACCCTGTACTCACCAAGTACCCCCTGGCATAGTAAACATTATCACAAGTACCCCTTGACAAATATATTTTTAATCATAGTAAATAATAATTGGTTCTAAACCATTTCCAAGCATTTATTATTGCTTTTAATTAGCTAAAACACTAATTTGGTGTTGTTTATATAGGATTTATCATAATCTAAAACTCTAAATTTGTTATACTTGGTTAATAATATCAAGCCCGAGTACCCCCTGGAACCATCAGAAGTACCCCCTGGGGTACGCGTACCACACGTTGAGAACCTAGAACCTTAGAGCACAGAAGAAGTTCTGAGTTCAGGTCCACTTTAAGGGTTAAGTTAGTGAAATATACGGAAACAGAAGACGATTGGTTATAGGTTGCCAAGCAACCAGGGACAAGCACTGAGAAACTTTGGAAAGCTAGATCTATGACACCCCATTGGCCGGATCTGATGTTATAATTAGGCGATATCACATTCCAGCACATGCAATACTCTCATCACCATAACCCCACATCAGTATGACTTTTTGCTTAAAGGACAACTGCAGTAAGTAGGATATGGAAGCGGACATATTTATTTCCTTTCATGCCCTTTTCACACTGTGGTCGTTGCGTTGGCCTGTTTTTAACACAGGCCAAAGCTACGCTGATGAAAGTCTATGGAGCCTTTCATATTGACGTGATGCTATGGAAATTACGTTTTTGCCGCATACCCGAAGCGAGCGCACACCTACGGTCAACTTGTTGATGGTAAACTGTCAACTTGTGCTGTGATTTGCGGACCGGAAGTCATGTAAGTCTATGGCAACGCGTACTTTTTTTTAAAAATGTTCACGGTATCACATGTGCCACGCATGCGCAGTTTCTGGTGTGATTCAGAGATTGCTGCAGCCAAATAGACCAGCAGGACAGCCAGGCAACTGGTATTGTTTAAAAGGAGATAAATTATAGCAGCCACCATATCATTCTTACTTCAGTTCCCCTTCAAGCAAGCTTTTACTGTAGCCTGAGAACACCTGGACACTCTGGTGGGTATTACACAGCATCGGATAGCCCCATCTTCCTTGCACTACAAGTCCCAGCATGCCTAGCAGCATTTTGCTGAGGGCTTTAGATAAAGCTGCCCTCGCCAGATTACACCGTTAGGTTTAATTCCCTTTTCATTAAGCAGTACGGCTTCCGCCTGATACAGAATCTTCTCATACGACGCCGCAATAGCCGGGCCAGTTCCTGTTAAAGTGTTGCCATGGGAACAGAATTAGCGAGCATTAAATAAGGCTTGTTACACCTGCTTATCCTAGTTTAACCCACCAGCAGAGGTCCTCCCGTACTCCGCGTCCTCACTAACTTCCTGCCAGCATGGATGCTTCACCGACCTGCTCAGCTTAGTGCAGGATTTAAAGAGGCCCTGTAGTGACATATAGTAGAATGCAGTAAATTATTCAGGATACCCACTTTTACGGTAACTAATTTGCATATTCAGTAGCAGTGCATTGTGGGTAACCACAGACGTTCACTTGAAGCTGAATTATTCCAAGTACCTTCTGTTTTAAAGGACGTCCAAGGTGAAAATAAACTGATGAGAAAAACAATTGTATCTATCCTCCTTCTCCTAAAAATGACTCTTTTAGCTATCCAACTGTTTTATTTTATATTTCAATCTAGTTTTTACATTTTTACTGTTTCATTGTCTCTGCTCAGTGACGCCTTCATTGAAGTATGCCAGAACTCAAATCTATGAATTATTGACCTTTTTTTATCTCTTTTCTACTCTCAGAAGCCATTTACTGACAGGAAAGTGTTTTATGGATGTAATTCCTTATCAGTGAGGGTTATGATATAGTCTGACCCAGTCCGACCCAGTTGTTACTTGGAGAGAAACTGTCACTTGCATATTCTTTCAGGCAGAGAAAGAAAAAAAGGAACACAACATAGTTATTTGTGTGCTTGGCACTGTACATACACATGTCTATCTCATCATGTCACATGTCACCTCGGTTGTCCTTTAAGAAGGCAAATCACTCCAAGCATTGCTTTTTAGTAGGAGGACTTTTCATTCCCTTTTAGTCCCCTATACTCTCCTAGTAGTTTGGGTCACCTCGAGCTGCTTGGGCATTTTGATATCCTGGTTTTAGCATCAGAATCTCTTCCTATATCTATATATTGCTGCATATTGGTATGTAGCCCCTCCCCCCGTGGTGCTTAGCCTAGGCTGATTAGATATGTGGAATTCTCACCCCCAGAGCATTATGGGAGACCATGTATATTATGTACTGGCTTTGGAATTCACAGAAACAAACATTCCGCAAAGACCACCTGCTGGTACTAAAGATGTTGCCGCCTCTATTTTGGTTCCTGGACGTAAAAAATTACGTCCAGGAACCATGCGCGCTACCGCGGCCGATCGCGCGTGCACGCGTGCTCCCGGCCCACGGTTTGTTAGCCAGGCAATCAGTGAATCGGGCTATGTTGCCTGATCACTGATTCCTCTCCCCCGCTGAAAAAGCGACAGCTTCTCTTGGAAGCTTTGCTTTTTCTGGCTGTAACGTGTGTTACGCTTAGAGTGACGTCATGTAAACAAACTCATGGCCGCCATCTTGGGGCCAAAAAGTAAAACTACAACTAAAAGTACAAAAAATAAAATTCAAACACACATTTACATTATAAATCACTTGTTTACATCCCACCCTGCCAAAACTACCCAAATAAAATGTTTAATATAAAAAAAAAAAAAAAATACAATAAAAAAAACAAAACATATAAATATTTACCTAAGGGTCTAAACTTTTTAAATATCAATGTAAAGATGAAATACTTCTCTATTTATTTTATTTTAAACTTGTAAATAGTGATAGATGCAAAACGGAAAAAATGCATCTTTATTTCCAAATAAAATATTGTCGCCATACATTGTGATAGGGACATAATTTTAACGGTGTAATAACCGGGACATATGGGCAAATACAATACGTGAGTTTTAATTATTCTTCTTATTCTTCCTGTTAAAATACATTTACAGTAAGGTAGCTCTTAGCAAAATGTACCCCCCAAAGAAAGCCTTATTGGTGGCGGAAAAAACAAGATATAGATCCGTTCATTGGGATAAGTAGTGATAAAGTTATAGGCTAATGAATGGGAGGTGAACATTTCTCAAGTGAAAACGACGGAACGCGAATGGGTTAAATTTCAGAGTATAAATCAGGGAGAGAAAAGATTTTACAATAGGCAAACATTGTCTGAAGTAGGATTGAAGAAAAATAAGCAGACCCTTGTGCAGAGGTGGGATAAGGTCCTCCAACACTCAAGGTGGAGACACCAAAGTGCGCCGTCCCCCTTCCCTCCCACCCCAGCCATCACACTGATTGCTATTAGACTAAGAGGACCGCAGGGCCCACAACCTCCCCAACACCTTAATATCTAGTTATCTGGCTTGCAGTCACTGCCATGTATCCTCTTTTCTTATTTTTGTCTGCTTTAAAGAGAACCCGAGGTAGGTTTTAAGTATGCTATTAGGACACAGAGGCTGGTTCTGCATACTATCAGCAGCCTCTGTTACTATATCCTGTCCTCCCAGGCCCCCCCTGCGCTCTCCATATTTATTTCCTTTTAAACAATACCGTTGCCTGGCTGTCCTCCTGACCCCGTGTCTCTAATACTTTTAGCCATAGACCCTGAACAAGCATGCGGCAGATCAGGTACCTACCTCTGACTCAGCTTTTACTTGATTGGACTAAGGGCGTTTTAGCCCTTTTTTCAAGCGCAGGCAATTTTCCCAACGTGAACGCTAGCGCAATCGGAACGCAATGTGAACAAGGCCTTACTGGACTGGATTAACCATATGCTTGTTCCAGGGCATTGACCCAGATACTATGTATGCCAGAAGATCAGCTGGACTGCCAGGCATTGTTTACAAGGTAATAAATATGGCAGCCTCCATATCCCTCTCACCTTGGGTTCCCTTTAAGCCTCAGATTTGGGAGGAGCTAAGTGGTAAGGATAGGGATTTAGCATTTGGGGGAGGTAAGGTTGGGGATTCAGCATTCTGGGGAGGTTAGGGACTGGCAGCCAAAGAAAGGGATTGTTTATGGTTAGCTTAGTGATTTATTATTATGTATTTATATAGCGCCAACATCTTCTGCAGCACTGTACAGAGTATATATAGTCTTTTCACTTACTGTCCCTCAGAGGATCTCACAATCCCTACCACAGTCATATGTCTATGCCAATTTAAAGGACTGCCGAGGTGACATGTGACATGGTGAGATAGACATGGGTATGTACAGTGCCAAGTACACATA
The DNA here is from genome assembly GCF_040937935.1 of Hyperolius riggenbachi. NCBI lineage: Eukaryota > Metazoa > Chordata > Amphibia > Anura > Hyperoliidae > Hyperolius > Hyperolius riggenbachi. The sequence goes on along the minus strand of NC_090653.1, from coordinate 32,012,662 downwards.
TAACTAGGCTGTGTTCCTTTTTTCTTTCTCTGCCTGAAAGAGTTAAATATCAGGTATGTAAGTGGCTGACTCAGTCCTGACCCAGACAGGAAGTGACTACAGTGTGACCCTCACTGATAAGAAATTCCAACTATAAAAACCCTTTCCTAGCAGAAGATGGCTTCTGAGAGCAGGAAAGACATAAATCAATAGCTCAATAGATTTTAGCTCTGGCATACTTCAATGAATGTGTCATTGAGCAAAAACAATAAAACAGTTAACACTTAAAAAGTAGATTTAAACATAAAATAAAACTGTGGAATATCTTAAAAGTCATTTTTAGGAGAAGGAGGATAGATACATTTGTTTATTTCATTAGTTTATTTTCGCCTCGGGTGTCCTTTAAGGGGAAGCCAATTAACTTATCTGTATGTTTTTGGGACGTAAGAGGAAACCTGGGTGCCCGGAGGAATCCCACACAGACACAGGGAGAACATACAAACTTCTTGCAGATAGTGCATGGCTGGGATTCGAATCGGGGACCCAGCGCTGCAAGGCAAGAGTGCTGCCCATATATAAAGGGGTAGCACAAAGTTGGCCATATGCACCTAGTACATCTCAGTTAGAAAAGTGATGCTTTATTGAACATACAAAATCTGCCGCTATACACCTTTAACGACCAAAACACAGAGTATTAAAACATATTTCTGCACAGAAATTTAGAACATTAAAAACCAAGGAGCCATCCCACACATCCCCTAGATCAATGCTCTAGGCCTGTGTGCATGGAGTCTCTCAGGAACTCCTCTGCTCCACTCACGCAGGCCCAGCCCACCCACAACACACACACCGCCCTGCACCATGCATACAGCAGCTGCCTCCCCCTATTGGGGATAAGTCCAATGTTAGTGCGCAGAATGCAGCAAGCAAGCGTTAATAGGGGTAGAGGGGTATAAGCCAGGATACCAATAGATGGAGCACTCTCCCATATATCATCTTATGCATGCTCTATTTGATTATACTTGCAGTATTCCCAGACTTAGGTTAGTTCAGTTTTGCCACTCCTTTTCACTCTTCTCCCATTGGCCGCATGCCATTCCACTGCTGCAATGATTCCTCTATCTTGTGTCACCTTCTGATCCACTCTACTCCGGCAGTTACCGTCTATGCATTGCACGGAGGGGTGAAGTGCAGGACATTCCCATTCACAACTCTGGAGGGATCAGCTGGACATACCACGCACTGCCATCAGGCTTTTTGATTATAATTGTCTCTGTGTGCTGGCTGCGCACCGGCTCTCCATGTTAGCCTAAGATGCTGCAAGGTTGTGTGCGCATGGTAGGTGCCTCCGCTTTGCCTAGCTATGCCAGGACGCGGCTAGCGGGCACTCTCCGGCTGTAGTGTTGCGGGCAGCGGGGAACGCTGAATACGCGTGGTGTGGCGATAGGCTCCTCCCACCAGCAAGAGTGCTGCCCACTATGCCACTGTGCTGCCCAAAATTCTTTTATGTTAGCCAAGAAATGGTTTCACCTGGGGACCGAGTGCTGCAAGGTGAGCGTGCTAATATCAGCTATTACACCGTGCTGCCCACATGCCACTGTGCGATGGGGAAATGCCACTCCAGGGAAAACTGGGTCGTGGAGCAGAAATAGCAGAGTATCGGTAGTCGCTTGGCTGATACTCCGATCACCGGCAGCCGGCAGTGAACCAAACAGCACTTGAAAAATCTCTAGTGGCAGAAGCTGTTGATGCCACCCAGTGCAGCTGCTAATGAGCAGACCACAGCAGTGACTTCACACAGCAGAGATCCGTCTCGTACAGCGACAGCAGCCGCTCCACAGCCCAAATCAGGGGAGAGAGTCACAATGCAAACAGATCTCAGTTATGTAATCCGAGCTGTGATATCACTCATAATGTTTACTAATGCCCTTCCTAGCTGTGATATCTTCCCTAACATTTACCAGTGCCCCTTCTAGGTGGAGGACACAAATCATCCAGTACAGCAAAATACCCAAGTAGCTCGGGGTGTCCCAATACCAATAGGAACGTATCGGGGACTAAAACAGCCCAAAAAGCCCTCCTACTAAAAAGCAATGCTTAGTGAGGTTTGCCTTCACTTGAGGACCGCAGTGTTAAACCCCCTAAAGACCAGGCCATTTCTCACTTAATTGGCCACTGCAGCTTTAAGGCCTTGCTGCAGGGCCGTCCAACTCAGCACACAAGTGATTCCCCCCTTTTTCTCCCCACCAACAGAGCTTTCTGTTGGTAAGGTCTGATCGCTCCCCAGATGTTTGTTTATTTTTTGGCAATATTTTTCTTATTATTTTTTAATACTTCTCCCTCCCCCCGCCAGCCAATCAGCGTGATCAGCTGTCATAGGCTTCAGCCTATGACAGCTGATCACTTTCCTGCTTCTGGAGGGGACAGCCGTGTCACGCGGCTGTCCCCAGTACATCGCTGCTGCAGATCGCAGCGCTGTACGACAATAAAAGACGGCCACATCGCCGTCTAACAGTCTCCCAGAGGCGATTGCCATGAGATCGGGGATGCGTGCGCATCGGTGCACGCGATCGCCCGCAAACCACGCCGATCGGCGTTAGGTGGTCCTGGGGCTGCAAAAGGTTAAAACAGAAGGAACTTGTCATAATTCAGCTTTATAGTGAAGGTCCGAGGTCAATACAAATCAAAAATCTACTTTCTTCGGGCTTCCTCCAGCCCCTGGCAGCGGTCCCGTGCCCTCGCCGCAGCTCTGCTCCCCTCCGGTGGCCTGGGGTCCCCTCCAGCGTGCAGATCGCGGAGTCGCACTGATGTCATCCAAACTGTACTGCGCAGGCGCACTACTTCTGTGCCTGCGCAGTACAGTCTGGATGAGATCAGTGCAACTCCGTGATCCGCACGCTGGAGCGCAGTAAGATGCCGACCTGGCGAGGTGGGCATCTGCACCGGAGGGGGCCAAGAGCCGCCGGAGCTGCGGCGAGGGCACAGGATGGCTGCAAGGGGATTTTTTTTTTTTTTATTCATCTGGGACCTTCCCTTTAAGTGAGCAACTGTGGATACCCACAATGCACCGCTACTCAATATGCAAATTATCTCTTTATGCTCCTGAAGCCAGGCTTACATCCAGAACCTCTTTTCGGTATCGTTTAGTCCCCTATACTTTCCTAGTAGTTTTGGCTCACCCCCGAGCTGCTTGGTTTCTGTTGAATTGGCCCAAGCCCCTATCCCATACAGCCATATCGATCCCTGCCATGCACTGAGGAGGACCAACAGTCCGAAACAGGCTGTCTGCATGTTGGGTTGATGTGGCTCTGTAAATTGTGTAAGCTATAGGCTGGCTATACCCCAACGGTTCTGGATGCAAGCCTGGCTTCAGGGGCATAAAGAGATCATTTGCATATTCTGTAGCGGTGCATTGTGGGCAACCACAGATGGTCATTTCAAGCTAATTTATCGCAAATACCTTCTGTTTTAAGAAGGCAAATTACACTGAGAAATGATCCAGTAAAACTCGACACATGCAAAAAGCGCGCCGGGGAAATTTGGGCGCCGGAAATAGCTGCTAGTAGAATATCAGTAAAATCATTATTATTATTCTACTATTAAAGAGAACAAACAGACACAACGGGGGCCCATATGGTGCAGTACTTCATGAGTTAAATGGCAAATATGTAAAAAAGGGTTGTGGTACTCACAAATTAAGGTTGCATGGGGGGGGGGGGGGATCGTACCAAAACCAATTACTGAAGGTAGGTGGAGATTTAAAAACCCAACTCCACTCGGGTGTCCAACTGGAACTGGCCACGTGTTCTCACGCTCCGTTCTTGGCTCTAGATACCTTTCTGGCACTGTATTTGGCCTGAGGAAGTGAGCGTTGACCCACAAAACGCGTTGCATAGTCACTTCATATGTGTATGAATGTGTCCTTATTGAGGCAAGCCACTCCCGTTGTTATTTTAGCTGTTTTCAACAACGTTTTATCCACCATTGGTCGCCTCTTTCCTCCTTTGTGTATTTGCCCCTCTTGCCTGGGTTATATCAGCGGAGAGCAAAGATTGCTGAAATATGGTGATACAGTTTCTGAGGTCCAATGAACACAGCTTCAGTATGCCGATTGTCGTACCCGAAATTGGTTGTGGTACACATGGCATTGTTACATAGACAGACAATACTTGACAAACATAAGATATTCATTGAGATAGGCATAGCAGCATAGATTGGAACCATGGGGGTCATTCATTGAGAGCTCTAGCAACTAGGGTGTGTTGCCGTACTGTCCAAGAGTTTAGAGTACTGACTAGAGGCTAGAGTGCCATGGCAGGACTGGTGGGAGGAGTTGGTGGGAGGAGAGGGACAGCTTGAGGGAAGAATGTGCTCCTGCCCCTGGTGGTTCTGGAGGGGATGGATCTGTACCATCGGCCCGATGGAAGGAGCTCGAAAAAGCAACTGCCCGGTTGGGAAGGGTCTTGTGAAATCCTGGAGGCCATATACCCCATTCTCATAGTGTGGAGGAGATCTAGCGGCTTGGATTTATTAGCAGGGAGGCTCAAATCCGAACTCTGGATGAATCCAGATAGTTGCTATCCGGATTTCATCCTGTTAATTGCAATCACCTGGGTGGGGGGGGTCAAGCTTACCTGTCTGACGTCTTCTTAGGTCCGTCCCTCGGCGCCTCCCACGATGCGCTCCACGATCGTCACGTGAGTACAAACACTTCCTCCTTCAACCTGGAAGGAGGAAGTGTTTGTAATCACGTGACCGCCGCTTGGACCGCAACGTAGGAGGCCTCGAGGGACGGACCTAAGAAGACGTCAGACAGGTAAGCTTGACCCCCCCCCCCAGCCCGCACAGGTGATTGCCATTAACAGGATGAAATACGAATAGCAACTATCCGGATACATCCAAAGTTCAGATTTGAGCATCCCTGTTTATTAGATGAGGTTCTCTGATTCCCTAGAAAGCTTTTATTGTATTATTATGAAGAATTGACCCCATTTTACTATTTAAAGTTAATTTTTTTCTTTCACCAAGAGCAAAAATGTCAGATTCCTTCAGCTCCTACATACTTCTAAGTCTCTGTAACTCCAAGGGTTCTCCACAGCCACAATAGTGGCCAAACATTAGTCTAATTTGTTTTAACTGAGCAAACGTTTCTCTTTTGCAACCACTTCATGCCATTCTGTTGTAGATCTGCAGGTGTGCTTTGTTCTTATTGTCCTGTTTCATGACCCAATTTCAGGTAAAAATGTAGCTGTTACAGAGATGCTCTCACAATGGACTCTATAATATCTTGGTATACAAAGGAGTTTATGGTCTACTCCATTATTTTGAGGTGCCCAGGTCCTGTGGCCACAAAGCAAGCCCAAATCATGACCCTTCCACCACCATGCTTCACAGTTGGTACGAGGTGTTCATGTTGATAGGCTGTGTTTAATTTTTTTTTCCAGCATATTCTCTCTTCAGATAAAATCATAAAATCCAACTTTTGGATCATTTAAATTTTCTATCCCAAACGACCATAGAATCGTTTTACATAGATTTTCACCACACACTGCACACTTTTCTGTACAATTTGATTGTAAAAAGTTCTGTTTATGGGCACCTTAAGTCTGTGAAGGCCAGATCTACAGTAACTTAAAATTTCTTCAAATCAGATACTCCTACACAAACACTCCCATTCATTCAGTCAAGGACAGATTTATATGTTTTGCACCCCTATGCCAGATTTCCTGCTGCCAGCCCTCCCCCCTTCCCCAGCAGCAGCACCTCCCATTCCATGTACAGCAGTACCCCTCATTCATGCACAGCTCACTTGGTCAACAGCTTCCCTCTTCCATATGCTGCTCACTATTTGCACTATTCCATACACAGCACCTCCTCTTCCATGTCCAGCCGTCCCCTTGAGCTGGAGCCGCCCAAGGCCTGGGCCCTTGTGGCCTTTCCTAAAATTGCGCCCTGCATTAAATAGAGAAAAGGTCAATCCGTTGTCCAATGATCTGTTGAACATTTTTAAAAAAATGCCCTTTAACCATCCCTGCAGGCCCGGATTTACCATAAGGCACTGTAGGCAGGTGCCTACAGGCACCTGATGATGGAAAGGCGGCTCAATCCCCTACCCTAGTGCCTCCCTCCTTCCTTATGCAGAATCTAGAGTTGCTTGTATATTAGGTTACTCATCCAGCCCTTGGCGTTCCACTGATGAGATCTCCCTTCAGTAGGGGGCACCTCTAACTACTTAATACTGAGGGTACCTCTGGCTACCTAATGCTAAGGGACGCTGGTTATAGCTACCTATGATGGGTAAGGGAGAAGGGCCAGCCAGCATACTTGTGGTGTGCTTCAGCAGGAGTTTTTACAGATTCATGGAGGGCAGAGTCTAGGGTGCCAGAACATCTGTGCCTATAGGCTCCTATGATGTAAATCCGGGCCTGCATCCCTGTGTATACGTTCCCGAGACAGGTTAGTTTGTTTCTCCCTACTTATGTTTGCTCAGCGTTTTACACCTAAGCACTTGGCAGCAATATTGAGGGGTTTTTTTTGTGTTTCTTTGTCATTGTATTTTATTTCCCTGTCCTTTATTGAAATAATCACATGTGAATTTTACATCTATTATACGTTATGAGCAAATACTTGTTGGATGTCAGATGACTACTGTGGCATTATGCCATACTTTGTTTCTTATCCTCCTATTCCTGTTGTGCTTGGAAATATGCAGGTTGTACGAGTGTACTGTATGTGGCCTTTGTGCATTGTACGCAAGTGTATGGACAAGTCATCTAATTTAAAGAGGAACTCCGGTGAAAATAATGTAATAAAAATAGTGCTTCATTTTTACAATAATTATGTATAAATGATTTAGTCAGTGTTGGCCCATTGTAAAATCTTTTAAATCCCTGATTTACATTCTGACATTTATTACATGGTGACATTTTTTACTGTGCAGGTGATGTAGCTGCTGCTTGCTGTTTTGGCAGTTGGAAACAGCTGTAAACAGCTATTTCCCACAATGCAACAAGGTTCACAGACAGAAGACTGCCAGGAGTACCACGGTCCTCACAGTTTCCTGTGGGAGGGGTTTCACCACAATATCAGCCACACAGAGCCCCCCTGATGATCCGTTTGTGAAAAGGAATAGATTTCTCATGTAAAAGCGGGTATCAGCTTCTGATTGGGATGAAGTTCAATTCTTGGTCACGGTTTCTCTTTAAAGAGAAACTGTAACCAAGGAATGAACTTCATCCCAATCAGTAGCCGATACCCGCTTTCCCAGGAGGGGAGTGGGTGTTCGTTTAGGATTAACTCTACAAAAATAATTAGTTACGGTATGTCCTATGTTTATATTCCCTTCAGATTTGCTTAAAGTAATGGGACAAAAATCAGTTCCAGGTTTGAAGCAGAACATTTAGATGATTACAAAGGCATGTTTATGACTGGTTCTCTTTAGGGCACAGTAAGGCAGTCACGTAGTAACGATGCAGGATGAGAAATCACCCAAGTAACACCGGCCTGAACATTCCTGACTTTAAACTGTTTGCTTGATTGTTAATTAGATGCTGCAAATCTGCACTTAAAGTAGCATCAGTCTAATGACTAATAAAGTTTGTGTGTGTGTGGTGGGTATAGGGGCGTATGCACTGTGTGTGTTTGTGCGGTGTGTATAAGGCCCTTTGCATTGTATGTGTGTGTGTATGTGTGGTGTGTGTATAGGGGCTTATGCATTGTATGTGTCTGTGTGGTGTGTGTATAGGGGCCTTTGCATTGTATTTGTGTGTGTAGTGTGTGTATAGGGGCTTATGCATTGTGTGTGTTTGTGTTGTATATAGGGGTGTATGCATAGTGTGTGTGTGTGGTGTGTGTACAGGGGCTTATGCATTGTATGTGTCTGTGTGGTGTGTGTATAGGGGCCTTTGCATTGTATTTGTGTGTGTAGTGTGTGTGTATAGGGGCTTATGCATTGTGTGTGTTTGTATTGTATATAGGGGTGTATGCATAGTGTGTGTGTTGTGTATAGGGGTGTATGCATAGTGTGTGTGTGTGTGTTGTGTATAGGGGTGTATGCATAGTGTGTGTGTGTGTGTGTTGTGTATAGGGGTGTATGCATAGTGTGTGTGTGTGTGTTGTATATAGGGGTGTATGCATTGTGTGTGTGTGTGTGTGTGTGAATACAGTGGTTAATGCATTGTGTGTGTGTGTGTGTGTGTGTGTGTGTGTGTATAGTGTATGTGTGTGTGTGTATGTGTGGTGTGTGTGTGTGTGTGTATGTGTATGTGTGTATATGGGCTGATGTATTGTATGTGTGGTGTGTGTGTGTGTGTGTATGGGCTGAAGTATTTTGTGTGTGTGTGTGTGTGTGTGTGTGTGTGTGTGTGTGTGTGTGTGTGTGTGTGTGTGTGTGTGTGTGTGTGTGTGTGTGTGTGTGTGGTGTGTCTGTCGTGTGTATGGGGCTGATGTATTGTATGTGTGGTGTGTCTGTGGTGTGTATGGGGCTTATGTATTGTATGTGTGGTGTGTGTATGTGTTTGTGTGTATTTGGGCTGATGTATTGTATGTGTGGTGTGATGTGTCTGTGATGTGTATGGGGCTGATGTATTGTATGTGTGGTGTGTCTGTGGTGTGTATGGGGCTGATGTATTGTGTGTGTGGTGTGTGTGTCTGTGGTGTGTATGGGGCTGATGTATTGTATGTGTGGTGTGTGTGTGTGTGGTGTGTATGGGGCTGATGTATTGTATGTGTGGTGTGTCTGTGGTGTGTATGGGGCTGATGTATTGTGTGTGTGGTGTGTGTGTCTGTGGTGTGTATGGGGCTGATGTATTGTATGTGTGGTGTGTGTGTGTGTGATGTGTATGGGGCTGATGTATTGTATGTGTGGTGTGTGTGTGTGTGTGTATTTGGGCTGATGTATTGTATGTGTGGTGTGTGTGTCTGTGGTGTGTATGGGGCTGATGTATTGTATGTGTGGTGTGTGTGTCTGTGGTGTGTATGGGGCTGATGTATTGTATGTGTGGTGTGATGTGTCTGTGGTGTGTATGGGGCTGATGTATTGTATGCGTGGTGTGTCTGTGGTGTGTATGGGGCTGATGTATTGTATGTGTGGTGTGTGTGTCTGTGGTGTGTATGGGGCTGATGTATTGTATGTGTGGTGTGTGTGTGTCTGTGGTGTGTATGGGGCTGATGTATTGTATGTGTGGTGTGTCTGTGGTGTGTATGGGGCTGATGTATTGTATGTGTGGTGTGTCTGTGGTGTGTATGGGGCTGATGTATTGTATGCGTGGTGTGTGTGTGGTGTGTATGGGGCTGATGTATTGTATGTGTGGTGTGTGTGTGGTGTGTATGGGGCTGATGTATTGTATGTGTGGTGTGTCTGTGGTGTGTATGGGGCTGATGTATTGTATGTGTGGTGTGTGTGTGTGTGTGTATTTGGGCTGATGTATTGTATGTGTGGTGTGTGTGTCTGTGGTGTGTATGGGGCTGATGTATTGTATGTGTGGTGTGTGTGTCTGTGGTGTGTATGGGGCTGATGTATTGTATGTGTGGTGTGATGTGTCTGTGGTGTGTATGGGGCTGATGTATTGTATGCGTGGTGTGTCTGTGGTGTGTATGGGGCTGATGTATTGTATGTGTGGTGTGTGTGTCTGTGGTGTGTATGGGGCTGATGTATTGTATGTGTGGTGTGTGTGTGTCTGTGGTGTGTATGGGGCTGATGTATTGTATGTGTGGTGTGTCTGTGGTGTGTATGGGGCTGATGTATTGTATGTGTGGTGTGTCTGTGGTGTGTATGGGGCTGATGTATTGTATGCGTGGTGTGTGTGTGGTGTGTATGGGGCTGATGTATTGTATGTGTGGTGTGTGTGTGGTGTGTATGGGGCTGATGTATTGTATGTGTGGTGTGTCTGTGGTGTGTATGGGGCTGATGTATTGTATGTGTGGTGTGTGTGTCTGTGGTGTGTATGGGGCTGATGTATTGTATGTGTGGTGTGTGTGTCTGTGGTGTGTATGGGGCTGATGTATTGTATGTGTGGTGTGTGTGTGGTGTGTATGGGGCTGATGTATTGTATGTGTGGTGTGTGTGTGGTGTGTATGGGGCTGATGTATTGTATGTGTGGTGTGTGTGTCTGTGGTGTGTATGGGGCTGATGTACTGTATGTGTGGTGTGTGTGTCTGTGGTGTGTATGGGGCTGATGTACTGTATGTGTGGTGTGTGTGTGTTTGTGGTGTGTATGGGGCTGATGTATTGTATGTGTGGTGTGTGTGTCTGTGGTGTGTATGGGGCTGATGTATTGTATGTGTGGTGTGTGTGTCTGTGGTGTGTATGGGGCTGATGTATTGTATGTGTGGTGTGTCTGTGGTGTGTATGGGGCTGATGTATTGTATGTGTGGTGTGTGTGTGTCTGTGGTGTGTATGGGGCTGATGTACTGTATGTGTGGTGTGTGTGTGTCTGTGGTGTGTATGGTGCTGATGTATTGTATGTGTGGTGTGTGTGTCTGTGGTGTGTATGGGGCTGATGTATTGTATGTGTGGTGTGTGTGTCTGTGGTGTGTATGGGGCTGATGTATTGTATGTGTGGTGTGTGTGTCTGTGGTGTGTATGGGGCTGATGTATTGTATGTGTGGTGTGTGTGTCTGTGGTGTGTATGGGGCTGATGTATTGTATGTGTGGTGTGTGTGTCTGTGGTGTGTATGGGGCTGATGTATTGTATGTGTGGTGTGGTGTGTCTGTGGTGTGTATGGGGCTGATGTATTGTATGTGTGGTGTGTGTGCTCGCTTGACTTGTGTGTATTTGTGCAATCCCCTCACCAATCACCCGGCTGCCTCGGGATCTATATATAGAGATTAAGGCTCAGTTTCACAATGAAGTATGACACACAGAAGTGAGTGCGGTACAGAGAGAGGAAAGGAAGGGGATGAGCAATACAGATGAGGCTCCTCAGGTGGGAGGAGAGAAGCCGGTGACACATTTTCTGAGCTGACGGGGAGAATTCTTTGCACAGATATTAATTAAAATATTTTTAGCCTCTCGAGCCGCCTTCCAGTAAGAACATCCCAGCGGAATGTCAGGAGACCCCCCGCTCTGCAGTGTTACGTACATAGAGACGCTGCATAGCTATACATATCCCGGGCTGGCCCCCTCTCTATATACTCTATATACTGTGTGTGTGTGTATGTATATATATATATATATATATATATATATATATATATATAATATCTATACAGGGAGTGCAGAATTATTAGGCAAGTTGTATTTTTGAGGAATAATTTTATTATTGAACAACAACCATGTGCTCAATGAACCCAAAAAACTCAATAATATCAAAGCTGAATACTTTTGAAAGTAGTTTTTAGTTTGTTTTTAGTTGTAGCTATTTTAGGGGGATATCTGTGTGTGCAGGTGACTATTACTGTGCATAATTAGTAGGCAACTTAACAAAAAACAAATATATACCCATTTCAATTATTTATTTTTACCAGTGAAACCAATATAACATCTCAACATTCACAAATATACATTTCTGACATTCAAAAACAAAACAAAAACAAATCAGTGACCAATATAGCCACCTTTCTTTGCAAGGACACTCAAAAGCCTGCCATCCATGGATTCTGTCAGTGTTTTGATCTGTTCACCATCAACATTGCGTGCAGCAGCAACCACAGCCTCCCAGACACTGTTCAGAGAGGTGTACTGTTTTCCCTCCTTGTAAATCTCACATTTTATGATGGACCACAGGTTCTCAATGGGGTTCAGATCAGGTGAACAAGGAGGCCATGTCATTAGTTTTTCTTCTTTTATACCCTTTCTTGCCAGCCACGCTGTGGAGTACTTGGACGCATGTGATGGAGCATTGTCCTGCATGAAAATCATGTTTTTCTTGAAGGATGCAGACTTCTTCCTGTACCACTGCTTGAAGAAAGTGTCTTCCAGAAACTGGCAGTAGGACTGGGAGTTGAGCTTGACTCCATCCTCAACCCGAAAAGGCCCCACAAGCTCATCTTTGATGATTCCAGCCCAAGCCAGTACTCCATCTCCACCTTGCTGGCGTCTGAGTCGGACTGGAGCTCTCTGCCCTTTACCAATCCAGCCACGGGCCCATCCATCTGGCCCATCAAGACTCACTCTCATTTCATCAGTCCATAAAACCTTAGAAAAATCAGTCTTGAGATATTTCTTGGCCCAGTCTTGACGTTTCAGCTTGTGTGTCTTGTTCAGTGGTGGTCGTCTTTCAGCCTTTCTTACCTTGGCCATGTCTCTGAGTATTGCACACCTTGTGCTTTTGGGCACTCCAGTGATGTTGCAGCCAGGGCCGGCCTTAGGTTTCACAGCGCCCTGAGCGTAACCAGATTTTGGTGCCCCCCCAATTCATCCTCTTCGCGTTTCAGCGCACCACACACATACACTAATGGGGGGGGGGGGGCGTGCCTCCGTCCATCCCGATTCCTGACATATAGCTATAAGTCCCCCCCCAGTATAGGTAGCCAGGCATAGGTGACCCAGTAAAAGTAGCCAGCTGTAGATCCCTCCCAGTATAGGTTGGCCAGGTAGGTGTCCCCAGTATAGGTAGCCAGTATACTTTCCCCAGTATAGGCTAGATAGGCATTTGTCCCAGCTATAGGTTAGATAGGTAGGTGCCCACAGTACAGGTTAGATAGGTAGCTGCCCCCAGTGTATAGGTTAGATAGGTAGGTACCTGCAATATAGGTTAGATAGGTAGCTGCCACCAGTATAGATTAGATAGGTAACTGCCCCCAGTATAGATTAGATAGGTTGCTGCCCCCAGTATAAATTAGATAGGTAGGTGGCCCGCAGTATAGATTAGATAGGTAGGTGGCCCGCAGTATAAATTAGATAGGTAGGTGGCCCGCAGTATAAATTAGATAGGTAGGTGGCCCAGTATAGGTTAGATAGGTAGCTGCCCCCAGTATAGGTTAGATAGGTAGGTGGCCCCAGTATAGGTTAGATAGGTAGCTGCCCCCAGTATAGGTTAGATAGGTAGCTGCCCCCAGTATAGGTTAGATAGGTAGCTGCCCCCAGTATAGGTTAGATAGGTAGCTGCACCCAGTATAGATTAGATAGGTAGCTGCCCCCAGTATAGATTAGATAGGTAGCTGCCCCCCAGTATAGATTAGATAGGTAGCTGCCCCCCAGTATAGATTAGATAGGTAGCTGCCCCCCAGTATAGGTTAGATAGGTAGGTGCCCCCAGTATAGATTAGATAGGTAGCTGCCCCCCCCCCCAGTATAGGTTAGATAGGTAGGTGCCCCCAGTATAGATTAGATAGGTAGCTGCCCCCCCAGTATAGGTTAGATAGGTAGGTGCCCCCAGTATAGATTAGATAGGTAGCTGCCCCCCCCCAGTATTGGTTAGATAGGTAGGTGCCCCCAGTATAGAGTAGGTAGGTAGGTAGGTAGGTAGGTAGGTGCCCCCAGTATAGAGTAGGTAGGTAGGTGCCCCCTCATACTTGAGGGGGAGCCGCGGGGAGGGCAGCCCGACCTCTCCCTCCCTTCCTCTCCGGGCCGCCCTCCGTGCTCCCTCCTCAGATGTACACTGCAGCAGAGCCAGAGAGAACAACTCACCTCCCTCGCTGGTTCCGATCGCCGGCGCCTCTCACTTCCCGCTGGTCGCTTCCTGCTTAACAGGAAGTTTAGTGTGTATCAGTAACTAATGTAGAAGAGGCGACCAGCGGGAAGTGAGAGGCGCCGGCGATCGGAACCAGGGAGGTGAGTTGTTCTGTCTGGCTCTGCTGCAGTGTACATCGGAGGGGGGAGCAGGGAGAGTGCCCGGAGAGGAAGGGAGGGAGAGGTCGGGCTGCCCTCCCCGCGGCTCCCCCTCCATCACGGTGGCTGGCTGCACGGGCATCATGTTTGCGCCTTATCACGGCACCAGGGGGCGGAGCTTCCATGCGGCAGGAGCGCCCCCTGGAAGCCGGCGCCCTGAGCGATCGCACCGGTCGCTCAGGTCAAAGGCCGGCCCTGGTTGCAGCTCTGAAATATGGCCAAAATGGTGGCAAGTGGCATCTTGGCAGCTGCACGCTTGACTTTTCTCAGTTCATGGGCAGTTATTTTGGTTTTTCCACACGCTTCTTGCGACCCTGTTGACTATTTTGAATGAAATGCTTGATTGTTCGATGATCACGCTTCAGAAGCTTTGCAATTTTAAGAGTGCTGCATCCCTCTGCAAGATATCTCACTATTTTGGACTTTTCTGAGCCTGTCAAGTCCTTCTTTTGACCCATTTTGCCAAAGGAAAGGAAGTTGCCTAATAATTATGCACACCTGATATAGGGTGTTGATGTCATTAGACCACACCCCTTCTCATTACAGAGATGCACATCACCTAATATGCTAAATTGGTAGTGGGCTTTCGAGCCTATACAGCTTGGAGTAAGACAACATGCATAAAGAGGATGATGTGGTCAAAATACTCATTTGCCTAATAATTCTGCACTCCCTGTATACTCTATATAGTGTGTGTGTGTGTGTATACATATAGGCGCTGCGCAGCTATACATATCCCGGGGACGGCCACCTCTCCTCCTCTATATGCTGTATATATATATGTGTACATAGAGACGCTGTGCAGCTATACATATCCCACGGCTGGCCCCCTCTACTCCTCTATATACTGTATATATGTGTGTACATACACACTTTGTGCAGCTATACATATCTAGAGATGTCGCGAACCTCCAATTTTTGGTTTGCGAATCCTGTTCGCGTACCTCCGCGAAAGGTTCGGTTCGCGAAAAAGTTCGCAAACCGCAATAGACTTCAATGGGGAGGCGAACTTTGAAAAATAGAAAAAATTCTGACGGCTGTAAAAATGATAGAAAACATATTTCGAGGGCTCTAATACCTGGAGGCAGACATGATTCAGTGAAATACACATCAAAAGTCCCAGGCAAAAATCTAGTTTTCACATAAGCCCCTATTTTAGGCCTCAGGCCTCCCTCCTCCCTCCACCCTCCACCCTTCTACCTCTACCTCTACCCTTCTACCTATTCCCTCCTCCCTCCTCCTACCGGAGGGAGGAGGGTCTCATCTGCCAGGGAATTCCAGTATTTCAAAAACCAGCTTACATACCGTGACTGGGATTTGAACCCAGGTCTCAGTGTATGGTAGGTAACTAACATATCCATTATACCACCAACACTACTAGCTGAAAGTAGCTGAAACTAGCCTAGCATGTACCACCATTTATGCTCAATGCAAGAGAAAAATTAGACAAGACAAATAACATTTATATCACACTTTTCTCCTGGCAGACTCAAAGCACCAGAGCTGCAGCCACTAGGGCACACTCTATATAGGCAGTAGCAGTGTTAGGAAGACTTGCCTAAGGGGCTGGCCCCCTCTCCTCCCCCCTCTCCTCCCCTATATACTGTATATATATATATGTGTGTACATACAGACGCTGCACAGCTATACATATCCCGGGGACGGCCCCCTCTCCTCCTCTATATACTGTATATATATATATGTGTGTACATACAGACGCTGCGCAGCTATACATATCCCGGGGACGGCCCCCTCTCCTCCTCTATATACTGTATATATATGTGTGCACATACAGACGCTGCACAGCTATACATATCCCGGGGACGGCCCCCTCTCCTCCTCTATATACAGTATATATATATGTGTGCACATACAGACGCTGCGCAGCTATACATATCTCGGGGACGGCCCCCTTTCCTCCTCTATATACTGTATATATATGTGTGCACATACAGACGCTGCGCAGCTATACATATCCCGGGGACGGCCCCCTCTCCTCCTCTATATACAGTATATATATGTGTGTACATACAGACGCTGCACAGCTATACATATCCCGGGGACGGCCCCCTCTCCTCCTCTATATACTGTATATATATATGTGTGTACATACAGACGCTGCACAGCTATACATATCCCGGGGACGGCCCCCTCTCCTCCTCTATATACTGTATATATATGTGTGCACATACAGACGCTGCGCAGCTATAC